>NC_050584.1:64607500-64670000 GCF_013368585.1 Megalops cyprinoides | reverse complement strand
TTCACATGTTTCCTGGCTGTGAGTCAGAGCAGAGTTACATGAGAATTACAGGAGAGTCACAGGTGAGTCACAGCAGAGTCACAGAGGAGACTCCGCAGACCTTGCCTCAGGTCACCTCTCTGAATTCTGTCCACCGTGCCAGAGTAACAGTGCCTCTCTGGAAACGGATCAACCCGCTTTCCTGTCCAAATGCGTCACTCATCCAGCAAAGCAACTGGGTTTCATCTCACATCAGCAGAGGTGATGTTTTGGTGGGGGGGGGCGCTACTAAATGCACCAGCATTGCAAAATTCTGGTGCCTTACTGTTTGGACACTTGAATTAAGCCAACTCTGAAACTGCAGACATCCAAAATCTGGACGCCTAAAATAATTTCCAGGCAATCTCTCACACCGAAGAAGCAAATACGATGAGCAGTGCGAAATGGTGCACTGAATGTCAGGATGTGCATTTGTGGTGAAACTCCCCTTGTATTTATTGCGCTGAACTGGCTCATGTGCTTAACGTGTTATCTGAGCTACGCACGGAGGCCTGAGAGAGTGTTACCGCTGCCAAGTTGCCTCATGGAGGAAGAATTTTGTTTGTGGAGAATATGTCATGGACATTTGTCACGATTCTTTGATGATGGTCTGTTTTGTTCTCGGACGCCATGGGTTATATCTGTGTCTCATGATGTCTGGGTCTTATTAATGATGCCAGAAATTCCTTGCTTGGCCAAAGCTGCTCTGTCATGAGTAAAGTGATGTGAACATTTTAGATACTGTGACATTACAATGAGGGTCATTTCAACTTCAACTTTATTTTGGTCCCAGTTCATATCTGACATAACTTTAAGATGTAAAGCATAAAGTGTACATAACATGTTCAAGTGTGTGAAGTTATTCATGAATATATTTATGATTTGTGTTATTATGAATATACCATGTTTCTACATGGTTTCACATTTTTACAAGCTGTGTCTCTCTGTGTGTGCAATCGTGAAGTAGTCCATTTCTTTATGAATGCCGCAAAAGACATTTTTTAATGAAGGTTTTACTGGGCTTCATTGAAGTTTTATGTATGTTTTATCATTTTTTATGTTTGTCTAATGAAGCTGTCACCCATACTATATAGAGGTGTTATCAGTACTGTATGAAGATGTTATGCATGCATTATGGAACTGTTACGTATTCTTGTGTGTATTCTGTATGAGCTGTTCATTTTGTTGAAATCCCTATAAGATATATATATATGTAATATATATATAATAATATATACACATGTACGAAATGTGACCCATGATTTCCTTCCCTGTAGCTGGTGTTTTACATGGTGGTGAAGACCCTGTATACTCTTGGGCACAGCTTGTCCTTGATTGCTCTCATCACAGGGAGTGCCATTCTATGTCTTTTCAGGTAAGCACACCAGTGTGTTTTGTGTGGGTCAAAATCATATCATTTCTGTCCAAAAGCCATCATCCAAATAAATGTAAAGCTTCGACTTATATTAATTTTTGCTTCTTTGCTTTGCCCTACTTACAGCAAATGACAGGTATAAATAAAAGCTTTACAATAATTACAACCGTATTTCATCTCTATAAGCCCTCACAGAATGGTATTAAAATATCATTTAAAAAAGCCACACATATATCTGTGATGAATGCTCCAAGGATCGTAACATTATTCTTGTGCTGTGAAATTCGCAATGTGATGATTAAAGCTATTATTTTTCTCCCCTCTCTGCCATATGCAGAAAGCTCCACTGCACCCGGAATTACATCCACCTGAACTTGTTCCTGTCGTTCATCCTGAGGGCCGTGGCCACGCTGGTGAAGGATGCTGTCATCTTCTCCCACAACGACAGCCTGGAATGCACAGAGCAGCCGTCCCTGGTCAGTTGTCACCGGGGGAAAAACTTACTAACGCACATAGTGTTGGGTTCTTAAAAGAAAATGTTAAAAAACACAGTTGTTCTCTGGATTATCATGTTTTCACCGCTGTCAGGTATGGGTCGCTCATTGAAATAAAACTCGAGACTGTTGTCTTTTGACCAGCGTTGCTATAATGGTCTGGTGAAAACAAGAGGCCTTATTTCCTCACTCAAAATGTGTGGATAAAATTTTGCAGATGGAGAGATTTGTTGAACTTATAATCTTCTTCCTGTGAAATGTGTAAAAATATGATATGGAGGAGCGGTGTCATTTTTATCACATGCTACAAGGCATTGCTTACATAGATTACCCACAGATTGTTTGAAGGGTTGCTTTTTCATGTCACAAATGCGTGTTTGATAACTCAGTTGGGGTCGTCCCTTTAACGCATTCCTTGGTATGAAATGACCAAGACCAGCATGTTCTTGGCCTGGCTGTGAGTCAGAGCAGAGTTACATGAGACTTACAGGAGAGTCATAGAAGAGTCACAGCAGAGTCAGGTATGGGTCAGTTGTTGAAATAAAACTCGAGGCTGTTGTCTTCTGAGCAGTGTTGCTATAACGGGGTAAACCAGTACAGAGTAACAGGGAGTGTGGCTTGTCAAGCTTTTTTGTTGTTTTTAACTGACAACCTTCATCATCAAGATGATGAAGGGTGTTGACCCCACAGTTTTGTCACTAGATTGTAGATTTGATCAGGAGTACTTGTGCCATGGCACTGGTTGACCTTCACTGCCAGAGTATATGTAACTCTCCAAGCAGCAGTGCGGCGTCAGGCTTAAGGGACTTGACTTGGCACCAGGGGTTTATAGGTTCTGATCCTTGGCAGACAACTGCTTTTCTACCCTGGGGCAAAGTAGGTCATCAAAAGATTCTGCAGTGAATATCCTAGTGTTTAAATGAATGGTGTAGGTGTACCAAAATGTACTATTAATCATCTCTCATTGGAAAAAAAAAATCAGAGCAATGTTATTGTTGATATCTACATTTTAAACAGGATCAACACTGACAAAATATGAACATTATTAATGGGAAGCAGTGTGCTGTAGTGGTTCAGGAGCAGGGCTTGTAACTGAAAGGTTGCTGAAAGGTTGCTGAAAGGTTACTGAAAGGTCCCCACTGGTGCACTACTGTTACACCCTTTGCCAAGGTACTTAACCCACAATCGCCCCAGTAAATATCCAGCTTTCAGTAACTGAAAAAATGTTTTTTTTTCAGTAGCTGTTCTGGATAGCATCTGCTAAGTGACAATAATGTAATGTAATGTAAAACGGTAATTTCATTTCATTTGGTAAAGACGTGGTGTGCTATTTAATGGTGTTCTCTCTGCGTGCCTCATCCAGGTCGGATGCAAGGCTAGCCTTGTCTTTTTTAACTACTTCATCATGGCCAACTTCTTCTGGCTGCTGGTGGAGGGGCTGTACCTCCACACTTTGCTGATGGTGATATTCTCTGAGAACAGGCACTTCATCGTCTATCTCCTGATTGGCTGGGGTAAGTCCTGCTTCCACTGCACATTTTGTGAGGCCAGGACTGAAAACTGCACATCTGACATGATATGCGCAAGGTTGAAACGGGGCTTTTTATTCTTAGCATGGAAGCCGCAAGCAGTCTGGCGGATGTCTGAAGTTGTTTTTTGCAGAGGGGCAGCGAAAGTGGGGGCGGGGGGACAAAGAGAAAAGCAGGAAATGTTTTTTTTTTTGTTGAGTGACAAACTCAGGTCAAAGAAAGAAGCCAATCTGACACCATCACTAGCAGACTAATGAAGTGGAAACATTGCACCGCAGAAACGAAACAGATTAAAATGCACTTAGGGCGTGACCGTGTATAAAATAACAGCGGAAAGTGTGAGAGATTTCTGCGCTGGAAGGCGCAGTGAAACACTTTCCCTCAGTTAAATTGCCTCGACTGTTTGTGAGAACCTGAGAGCAAACAAAAGGAGAACGATAACCAGAGATCTGCGTGGCCCATCTAAACTCATCATTTACCTACAGTTTACAATTTACCTCAGGCATCTCCAAATCTGAGACACCACAGCAAACACCAGCCCATGCAAACCTTTCATTATCCACGGTTTGAGGTTGCGGTTGATTGGTCCAAGTCTGCCTGCCAGCTTTCCTGTCACTGGCATGTGTCTGTCCCTTACCCACAGTGTAACGGGGTTTAGCTGCTCTCTCTGTTCATTCATTAGCAGATCCATGCAATTTCAAAGGCAGTTTAAATGGGTTTAGCTGATCTGTGCGTTTTCAGGAGCAGTTGAACAGGGGTTTGCTGATCTGTGCGCTTTCAGTAGCAGTTGAACAGGGTTTAGCTGATCTGTGCGCTTTCAGTAGCAGTTGAACAGGGTTTAGCTGATCTGTGTGCTTTCAGTAGCAGTTGAACAGGGTTTAGCTGATCTGCTTTCAGTAGCAATGTAAATGGCTTTGCTGGTCTTTTTCTTTCAGTCTAACTGGATGCTTCAGGTGGTCTGTGTCTCGTGATAGGATGCCAGCAGAAAGCTAATACTTAATTAATCTTCTCAATGATATTATGGTGATTACAGTAATTAACAGTCCCAACGGAAGGCTGATTGATCCCCCTTAATCACAAAGTTTCTGAGCAGATGTGTCTGTTTCCCTGTTCGTGGTTCTTTGACACAACGTGCCAACTGCTCCTTGCCAAACATTAGTGCAGAGGGGTGGGGTGGATTGGCATTCAGTCCGACTGCTTTGGCATTTCATTCTGAGTGATGAATTATTACAGTTTTATCTGTTCTCACCGAGTAATTTTTTGCTAATTTTAGTAACGGCTGGACTTGTGTTGATTTGAAAACACAAGACCTGAAAGCATATAAAACACGCTTTAGGCAGTTACTCAGAATTAAGTGCAAAGCACCATAGCACTTAGGCAGAATGTCCCTTTCATAGTCTGAAGACTGTTCCATTCAGGAATTGCATATGTGCCAAAGGTGGGCTGCCTTGCATTAATCTTTGACCTACTTCCTACTATCACTATTTATTTACCTTTGTTTTGTCCCATGTAACATTTCTTTGATCGTCGTGTGTCATGATGATGTTCATGCACTAAATTTGACTTTTTTTTCCGGATGCTCAAATGACTATGAGGGTATACGCACATCTATTTCAAAATCTGTTAAACTGTTGGAAAAGACTCAACCACCAACCTCGTACTGTCCTGTAGCAGGACTTTTCATTTTGCTCATTGGATGATAAGGGAGAACCTTTTTTCTGCCCTTTTTGTCGATACAATACTCCGTGCAGGAGTGACCTTTACATTTCAAGATGTTTTCGTTAGATAATGAAGTAAGACTCTAGGGGTGCATTGTCATGGCAGTCACAGGTACTGTATCTTTTTGCTTTATCTAGGATGCCCGACAGTATTTGCAGTAGCCTGGATTATCACTAGGATACATTTAGAAGATACTGGGTGAGTTTGATTGTATGCAACTTCATCTGAACAGTGTGGAGTTAAACCTCTACCAGACAGTGTAAAAAATTCATGATGCAGATATTGTGTTTCTGTGGAGTCTCAATCGACCAGTATTTATTTTTGGGAGAATACTTTTTTAAAAACATAAATGTGTACCTGCATTTTTCATACACTTTCAGCTCAACAATCATATAAAATCTGTAAGCATATTTTACACAATGTTGCAAAATGTGTTGTTCTTGTGTTGTATTATTGTATCATTCATTCTATTTCAGCTGTTGGGAGAGAAATGACAACCCCATTCCATACAGACTTGTCGATGGTCCCATAGTGTTCTCTATTGTGGTAAGTAGATCACAGCTGACTCTGTAGTGTTCTCTATTGTGGTAAGTAGATCACAGCTGACTCTGTAGTGTTCTCTATTGTGGTAAGTAGATCACAGCTGACTCTGTAGTGTTCTCTATTGTGGTAAGTAGATCACAGCTGACTCTGTAGTATTCTCTATTGTGGTAAGTAGATCACAGCTGACTCTGTAGTGTTCTCTATTGTGGTAAGTAGATCACAGCTGACTCTGTAGTATTCTCTATTGTGGTAAGTAGATCACAGCTGACTCTGTAGTGTTCTCTATTGTGGTAAGTAGATCACAGCTGACTCTGTAGTGTTCTCTATTGTGGTAAGTAGATCACAGCTGACTCTGTAGTGTTCTCTATTGTGGTAAGTAGATCACAGCTGACTCTGTAGTATTCTCTATTGTGGTAAGTAGATCACAGCTGACTCTGTAGTGTTCTCTATTGTGGTAAGTAGATCACAGCTGACTCTGTAGTGTTCTCTATTGTGGTAAGTAGATCACAGCTGACTCTGTAGTGTTCTCTATTGTGGTAAGTAGATCACAGCTGACTCTGTAGTATTCTCTATTGTGGTAAGTAGATCACAGCTGACTCTGTAGTGTTCTCTATTGTGGTAAGTAGATCACAGCTGACTCTGTAGTGTTCTCTATTGTGGTAAGTAGATCACAGCTGACTCTGTAGTATTCTCTATTGTGGTAAGTCGATCACAATAATACCATAGCATTTATGAATATGACAAGTAGATCCCAATGATTCCATAATATTTTCTTTTATGGTAAGCAGATCATTAACATATAGTGTGTTTTGTTATACTAAATTGATCCCATGGATCTCGTTGTGTTCTGTATTAAAGTAAACAGATCACCCAAGAGATGGCGTGTGGTAATTTCATTTTGTTGTACGAAATAAATCACATATTAGATGGTGATTGGTGTTTTGATATAAGAATAGAAAGTTTGCCACATATGAGGCAGTGGTGGTGTTTTCGGTTGTGGTGGTGAACACAGCGTATCACACAGGAGATGGCGTTTGGTGCTCTCCATGATAACAGGTGTTGCCATGCCTGACACAGAAGGGCATCATACAGGCAGGTGCTAACAGGGAATGACAGGGAGGTGTGCGTCCTCAGAGACTGGTGTATAGATCCAGCCACGCTTACAGAAGAACATCCGACACACATTAATGTGCTTTCAGTTGCGCGCGCTCACACACACACACACACACACACACACACACACACACACATACACATACACATGCACATACACACACATATGCAGTACACAAACACACGCACACACACATACGTGTGCACACACACACATACACACACATGCACATACACACACACATACACGTATACACACACACACACACACATCCACACACACACACACACATACACACACACACACACACACACACACACACACACGCATGCATGCATGCACACATGCTCACATTGGTCTGTGTCTGCATTACATTAGGTGCACATATGGGGACCACACTCCTTTCCAAACAAAGACATTTGAGGAAGCAGAGGTTTCAGATCATATATTCACATTCACCCAACATTTTGTTTGTTTCTTTTCTCTTTTACAGGTAAACTTCATCTTGTTCATCAGTATAATACGGATCCTGGTTCAGAAACTCAGGTGTCCAGATGTGGGTGGAAATGACCAGTCTCAATACAAGTGAGTTTTCCTCCCAGACCGGTTCCAGGATGCAAGAAACTGTTAAACAAGAGTCTGTGAGCTCAGTGATTGTATTGGCCTCCACATGGCTGTGTCCAGGAGGTTCTGAGTGGCAATAGGAATGGTCATATCACTGACCACACCTCCATATGATTGTTGATAATAATGAGATAACAAATAATCTTTAGCTACACCAATGGCTGCTATATAATTTTCAATGCTCTGCACATGGGCCTTGTGACCCCTATAAACAGAATTTTCAGGCGAATAACTCCTGCTAAATACTGTATAAATCAAGAATATTTTAATGGCTTTTTTGTATGCTGTTGTGCCACATGACCTACTGGCTTCATTGCCCAAACGGCAACATTTGACATTTTACCATGTTTAGCAAAACATCAGTGTCTGATATTTTTGGTTGGTAATTAAATCTCTTAATCATAAAAATTATGAACACAATTTCACAGATGCAGCAACATCATTCACTAATCCACCATCCACATTTTATACACACAAACACACACACACACACACACACACACACACACACTATCTTATATTGTATAAGATATTGATTAGATAGGCATTGGCATGAAATATGTTAATCTTCAAAGTAATCTTGCTCTTGAAATTATATACATAAATCTGAATGGGGGAGCAGTGTGCATGTATTGCTGAATTAATTGTCAAAAAAAAAAAAATAAAACACAACTCCAAATTTCCATGCTGACGTGCCACTTAGGCAGTGATCCTTAGGCAGTGATACCAGGCTTCTCTCTCTGTGTTGTCTGTAGACTTCGCTTGAGAAAGCGGAGATTAAAAGTTTTCCCATCAGGTATGGAGATATGGGGAGTGTGTTATCAGGTTCTGCTATGGCCGGGCTTGTGAAATGCCAGACGTATGGGAAAAAGACACATTATGAACACCTGACTTGTCTCTAACATATATAGCTATTCCTCGGCAGGATTTTTACACCTTACCCTTTTCCATCATAACTACCAAAAGTAAGTGTTCAAGCTCAGTAATGATTCCCCTCATTGTAAAACTGACAGAGGTTGTTCAGTCAAACTGTCAACAGAGGTTGGCCATCTCTGATAAATTAGCATTACGCTCTTTTTAACGACTTAGCCAGCAGTTTTTTGTGTATTGAAAGAAGCTGTAAATTTTAGTGTTGAAAAGTAACAAGATATCTCAGATTCGCTGCTGAGTGTTAAGGCTAACTCATACTGAGAGAAAAATGGCTCACCTAGGAAACGTAAACAAGGACTCATGTTAACCCCAACTTGTCCTTATTTTGTAATCTAGTTGTAATTTTGACATTCCAAATTTTTATTGGTTTTGAAATAAAGGTGTGAGGTAGTCTGGGAGGCAGTTTATCATTTCAGAAATCGCTCTTCTCAGTGGTGATCTAAACTGCGAGGAATTTATAATCCTAGTTTTCACCTCAGAGCCTTTTGATTAAAGGCGTATGAGGTCAGACTGTGGATTGAGAGGAGACATTCTTTATGTTACAGCGTGTTATTCCTGAAGCTGCACAAATGCATAGGAATGATAACAAAAAAGCATAATGATAGGATAATAGGAAAAAAGCACCATTGCAAAACAACATACAAGTACAGCATCTAAGTAATGTATCACTGTATCAGCTGTACTGCAGCTTTGAACACTGAAAAAGCCATCACTTGTGATGGTGTCTCTTTACCTCTGCAGTGGGAACACACGTGGCGGTTATAGATGGTTATAGATGGTTATATATGACCGTCACACGGCCGTCCTGTGTGTTCTACAGCAGGGAGTGAGACCAGGCCTCCGAATCCTCCAAATGCTCCGATGTGATAACATCTGTATTTAACCAACAGGCTGCCTTCTAAAACCCTGTGGGTAAAAAATGAAGCAGCCAGAAGAGGTCCCCTGCCTGTCACACACACACACACACACACACCAGCTCCCCCCCCCCCCCCCCGGGGAGTGGCGAAACACAACCATCCGTAATGGCTGAGCTCAGAGTCAGTGGCCGCCTTCTGCTCGCTGCACTCTCTGGGGAGCAACTCAGGAAATCCCTGCGGCTTCGAAAAGCACAGAGCCGTAGTTTGTGTGCGAGGAGCGGCAGGATTTCAATCCCGGGATTGTGGGTTCAGATCTCAGACCGAATGAGAAACAATCGGTGTAATGTTGAGATAAAACAAAGTCCTTTCTTTTTGTCTGTTTTCAGGAGGCTGGCCAAATCCACTCTACTGCTGATCCCTTTGTTTGGAATCAATTATGTCGTGTTTGGGTATCTGAAGGAAATTGAACCCATGGAAAATTACAAAATATTTTTTGATTTGGCCATCGGGTCATTTCAGGTAAGCTACACTTCCAAGTGTGTGTCCGGCTTTTGGGTGGCCTCTATCAGATGTGGCCGCATTTGAAATCTAGATCGTTGCCATGGTCTTTACAAGTGGTGAAAGGCTTTCAAAAGCGCATGTTAATGTGAACATTTTTCTTTGATTGCAGGGCCTGGTTGTTGCTATTCTTTACTGCTTTTTGAATAGTGAGGTAAGCCCTTGTCTTATCAATCTTCCATCGACAGCAGAGTCCAGGGGTCAGTTTGGTCCAAACGAAAAATCAGTTTAATTCAGTGAGACAGAGGGGGGAACCGGCGGCTCTGTCTGCTGACTGAAAAAGAGGCAGGGTTTCACTTGACCAGACACCAGAGGACGCAGAACAACGGCTCAGAACTGGACCTTTACTTACTGTCAGAACCACATACTGTTGTGGCATAGAACAAAGTATTTATAGTGCTCAGCTTCCTCATGCCCCTGAGCTCCACTAAAGGAAAAAAAACCCACAATGGTAAACTTGTAAGTCTGGCTCCTGTACTGAAAGTCAGTGCATCAAACCACCACTCCAAATCCAGGACATACTCCACTTCCAGTCTAGTCCGAGGTCACTTCATAAGAGGATACACACTCCCAGAGTCCCCCAGGTTCCCAGACAGAAGGATTGGTTCCCTTATCCAGAGACCAGGGTCTTTAGTGCAGTGAGGTAATCCCATCTCTTTCTTCCTTTGTCTGGCATATTAAACCTGACTCAGAGTGGCTCCTTGGTGGACATTCGAACAGGGGCTTCTCTGGTGTCATAGAGAAAATGTCCAGTTTGGATCTTTGAATCATCTTCAAGCACTGGGCAGTGACCCCAGGAGGTAGTGACAGGAGCATGAGGATCAAACGATTTGAATCTTTCTCAAACCTTTCAAAGGAGGTTATGAATCAAGGGGGGGGGGGGGGGTGAACCAGCTACTGAAGCTAAGTCAATGCAGACTCATATCCTCAGAAAATTTTGTTTTCTGTTTTTTTGTGGTGCAGTTTTTGTGCGGGCGGAAGCTCAAAAGCTAATGATGATGAAAGGGATGATTAGAGATATTGAAAAGGCTTGCTTCCAGAATCTGCTCAGATTTTAGGAGTAAAGCTGCGAGCGTCTTGTCTCTGGGTTCTGCAGCGGGGGACACAAGACTGCGATGGAACTCCAGGGATGGGGAAGGGAGGTGTGGTTGTCTGGGACGGAGTGACTTTATTCAGAGCAAGCAATTTTTGCACTGCCTATTTTCGGAGACATGCAGGTGTATAAGTCAGATCTGAATAACAAGCACTGAAAATACCTTAGTAAGGAATGCAGAAAAAAAAAATCTTAGCACTCCTCAGTCAGAACTGGCTTCCAGATTAATAAGGTTACACTTGCATCTCACCCTCCCTGAGGTACAATGTCAGCAGATATAAAGTTCCCTGCTCCTGCCTTAGCCTTCACCTTGGGTATACATCTTTACCTAAATCCATGAATCCTTTACAGAAACATGACGTCAATCGGTATCGATTTCTCGGAAGTGTAGGATCCGGCAGTAGTTTTGATTGGTTTGAGGACACAATATTTGTAACCGTCTGGAATAGAAACAGAGGCAACTCATATATCATCTCACTCTATTCAGCCCTATGGGATACCAAGGATGTCAACATTTTTATTGAATATTTTGTGATGCAAATTACACTCCACCGGCTGGAAAAATAATTAAAACGAAGCTGTGTTTTCCTCACTGAGGATGGTGTTTGCAATACTCTGTTACAAGCCTCAGATATTTATTTATTTTTTTCTCAACCCACAGGCGAATTTTGCTAATTCACAAATAACGCACAGTGATTCATTTATAGAACAGCGAGAGCCACATGCTATGTCCTCACAGTGCGTTGTGGAAGCATTTGTTATTGAAACCAACCAGAAATGGCTGTTATCATTATTTTGTTGTGGGGGTAATGAGTGGTGGCGTTGCCAGGATTGAGGTTAATGGCAGTGCTGTTTAAGCTTGTGAGCCATGCCCAATTACAGAGGAGACCGGTGCTAATATCCTGGCAGAGACCTCACTCATGAAGGTTACATCATTAAGTTTTATCCTCTTAACCTGCCTCTCTAGGGGAAAACACATCAATGAGTTATTATACTGTACTGTATATACATAAGGCAATGCAGATTATAGACATAGGCTGACATGTCCAGTCTACTGGCATTCCAAGGGCCCAACCTGTCAGTTGCAATCATCTGGCAGCTAATTAGTGGCTCATCATAGCTGCTCTGAGTCCAAACCAGAGCCCATGGGAACTGTAGTCTATTTTTAAGCTCTCAGTTGTAGTTCCCATGGCAAAATGACTGCTTCCTCTTGAAATAGCATACACACACCCTTTGAAACATCACAGGCAGTTTTTTTTTTGTCAAACATTTTGTCTCCATTGAAGCTCATTTCTTACTTCTATAGTTCTACATTCAATGTAGAAATTTAAGGTGGGAAAATTTTGGGTCTGATCTTATTTACTGCCCCCCCCCAGACCCCACACCCACCTGCCACCGCCCACCATCCATTTGAAAAATATCTTTGGGGTTTAAATGTATCTCTGTTAAAAGATACAAAAATAAAAATGAAATAAAAAATGTAAATCAGTATCAGTTGCTTTAAAGTAAAAAAGAAGCATCTTGCACTGAAATAAGAGTGAGTGCCCCGTGCTTCCCCGCAGATCGGGCAGATCCTCGGGGTGTTAGCACTGGGTATTGCAGGGGTGACTTCTCGCTTGACCGGTGATCCGTAATGTGATCAGTTTTATCACAAAATGCATCTTTTGAATCCTTCCCTGAAATCCGATCTAATGAGAGAACAAATATCCCGGCACATACGCAGAATGCTTAGTACTCACTTTAAATGGATTTATGGACTCGATCTTGATCTTCCAAAATGGTATTTATGCTGCTGTTGAATTTGTAATCCTAGTTTTAATTGGTAATTAACTCATGGTTTGCCATGTTTTATGTTTCCCTTCCTGGTTTGGGTTTGGTTTTCAGTATTTCCCCTTTATCGGTACCTGAGTTTGTGCTAAAGCAGTTGCATTGTACTCTAAACCTTTTGTATTATTACTGGGACAGTGACTGGGGCCCATTGTCCCTCTGACATCTCCTTTCCCTCTGTGAGTTTGAATTTTTTTACTAGCCATGCATTATCACACAAAAAGTCACTGTGATGGACAGAAGGTCATTAGATCAGAAGTGAGGAAACTTTAAAGACGTCTTGAATTCATTGCTCAAAGTTAAGGTCATCGGCTCAGACCGAGTCTGCAGCCCTATGAAGAATGAGGCATCCCTTGCTGTTAGGCATCATCTGAAAATGTCTTTGCTCTCTGTCTGCAGTAGTGTGGTATGGTGATAAGGAGCAGGGCTTGTAGCCAAAAGGTTGCTGGTTCAATACCCAGCTGGCTCACTGCTGTTTTACCCTTGGGCAGGGAACTTAACACACAATTCCTTTATAAATGAATAAAACTGTAACTGGTGTTAGTTGCTCTGGATAAGAGCATCTGCTAAATGACAATAATGTTAATAATGTAAACTGCGGGGTAGAGCCTGCAGGTGGGCCTTGCTTTATGTTAAAGGTATGAGAGGAAACCTTGCAGTAATCTGATGACACGTCTTCAAGAAAACAACCTGCCTACTCCACATCTGCCCCACAACTGGAAGTCAAATCGATGAACTGAAACAAATCCAGTGAAATTAAACTATTCCAGTGAAATTAACCTAATCCAGTGAAATTAAATAAACTTATCTAACCAACTGTCAGATGGTTTTAACAGTTTTCATGTGTGCAGCGGTTTCAAATGTTCTGACAGTTCCAGTGCTTCTGCAGGCCCTGTTGATTCAGTGAGCTCTGAACATTCTGACAGTCCCCTTCATTCTGAACATGTGGAATGTTCTGATTGTTTGGAAACTGCTGACGGTTCTGTTGATTCTGAAGCTTTTGAAGGTTCTGACGCCTCTGTAGGTTCTGAGGGCCCTGATAGCGCTGATGGTCCTGATGGTTCTAACAGTTCTGACAGTTCTGATGGTTCTGACGGCTCTAATGGTTCTGACAGTTCTGATGGTTCTGAGGGCCCTGATAGTTCTGACGGTTCTGATGCTTCTGACAGTTCTGATGGTTCTGAGGGCCCTGATAGTTCTGACGGTTCTGATGCTTCTGACGCTCTCCCGGGCCAGGTTCAGGGCGAGCTGAAGAGGAAGTGGAGGAGCGTCTGCCTGACCTACATGAGCCGGGACTACAGGCTCCACAGCTCCTCCATCTCGCGGAACGGGTCGGAGAACATGTCCCAGTTCCACCGCAACTCCCGGGCCCAGTCCTTCCTTCAGACGGAGACGACGGTTCTGTGAGAGGGGAGGAGTACACCTCTGCATCGCCGGGCGCGCGCGCCACGTAACCGCCATTTCATTGTGCTCTGCATGTTGCCTATGCGGATCAATGTCATTAGAGCTGTCAGTTTAATGTTTAAGGATCGTATGTGTGATGACAGTTCTGCCTCTTACGTTTTAAGAAGGTTGATTATACGTTTAGGCCCATACGTCTTTTAACATAGATCTGGGGGCAACCTTAGGTTAGGGCCTGCAGGTAATTTTAAAGTAATACCATTTCTGGATATTTGTAATTTTGAACATCGAAATTATATAGCTATCATTGCAATTGATGGAGTACTGTAAGGAAAAGTTTGACAAGATTTGATATTTTTCCTAAAATCCTCTTAAAAGTGGGTAATACATTGCATTAATCTGACATTTATCTGTGTCATTCCAATTTTAACTACTGGGTAAAAAGTGTGTAACTACATTGTATGCACATACAAAACATTTAATGTGGAACAAGACTGTAGGGTTCATTTATGTACATGTCACATCCTGTACATCACATCATGTGTGAGTAAAGTAAAACCCTAAACACTCCAAATTTAAATCTATCCCCAGATCAACCCTAATCCTTAATGTAATTACACAAAGTTACGCAACATTGTGAAACTGCATTGAAGCATCACAGTGCTTGCTGACAGTTACATACTACATATTTAACACTCGTTTTAACTGCATTTAATAAAGGGGGTACAATTTAGGTTAATATGAAGTGTAAACTGAAACCAGTTTGAAATATTGAAAAAGAAAGTACTCAGTAACTACTGTGCAAACACACTGCCAAACCTCGCTCGCATAATTACATGAAATGGTTAGGGTTGGGATTAGACTTTGAGGTAGAGTTGGTCTTTTGGCTAGGGTTAGGTTAGGGTTATGTGCATGTGTAACGGGTTATGTGTAAGGCATTCTCACTTTCCACAACATTAACCGAAAACCTTCGTCTTGCATCAGCACATGTGAAACGGCAGTTAAACACTTATTGGCAGTGATAAAAGGAAGTGAAGGGACTATCTGCGTTGTACGGAGTGATGCCCACTTTGAAGATATCTCAGGAGAAGGAGTAAATACTTTGACCCATGTTGCACCACCAAAATCTCCACCATGTGGCATGCTAAGACATGCATTCAGAATGGTGATTTCAGAAAAAAAGGAGCAGCAGTGGGGATTGATGTGCTTGGGAACTTCCTTTTTCCCAGAAGGTTGCAGGGCTGAATCCAGTAGATGTCTGGCTTAAAGAAAAAACAGCTCTGGATAAGGCGTTCACAAAAACAATGAATAATGTAACATGTTGGTGCTACACGAATGACACAGTAGCACGATAGTCTGGTCTTGTCCTTCATTGCCACACTCACACACATATTCATTTTTAAAACTAGTGAAGCTTCATAAACAGAAACCACGGAACTGTCGTGCGTGATCAGTGCCTCATCGAAATGAACCAATCACAGAGGTTCTCCATGGAGAGCAAAGTGTTTTGATAGGTTCAGATGAGTGATTGACAGTACATAGTTGCACCGCCCATTCTGGAGTCAATGAAGCTGTCAGTCTACCAATCAAAAACATGGATCTTGTTCGGGGTGTTCACATGATCAGTTATGGGAAATGGCCAATGGTTAATGGAAACTTGTCAGGAGAGCTGTTTTTATCTTCATTTTTCACTCATTGGGAGCAATTGTTCTACCCATTTTCACCAGTGTGTGAATTATATAAAGTAGTTATTGTGACTGTTTGCATCTCTCTTTTGTTAAGGAGGTGATTTATGTCAAAAGAAAAAAAGATCTTACTAAGACTTCTTGTTACAAAACCAGCGTTTGGCACGGGCAGCATAAACACTTACCTGTGAGCACACAATGTATATCCTTCTCAAGCTGTGCTAGTTACGTATATCTTCCAATGCATTATTGGATTGTTTGAACTAAATGGGCTCAAGACCCAAAAAGGAATATTCAGTCATCTTTCCCTGGCCTTTAGAGCAGTCCGGAGAGATGCCTGTGTGTCTGTTCTGCTGCAGGAGCCAAAATCTGAGGTGAACAGTTCCAGTTCATCACCTGGTGCCAGCGACTCAGTGTAGTCCAATGGAAGTAATACCAATTGAGCCAATGAGCAGGCTATAGCCCAGGGAGTCGGATCATTGAATTGGAATCGAATTTGCTTTAGTCGAAATATCTGGCCCGAAAGTTTGCCCGAAATCAGCTCTGTGGCTAGCGCTGCGGTACCGCTGGACTGCACCGGTCCAGGTCCAGTGTGGAGCTGAAATTGTTTGCAGACCCCAGATTTTGGCTGGCGTTGAGGAACAGGAAGCACCTGGACACCTGCGTGGTACAGCAGACAGAGTGCCCTTCACTGGCCCTCGTAAACCGATTGGCTGCTTGGCGGTCATTTGATCTCTCACATCAGAGGGCCAAACCCTGTATTACCTCTGCAAAGGCAGAGTTTCAAAGTGTGTAACAAAACAAAAAATATTAGTATTAATCAAAACATTAAACAAGTATTACTTCAAAAAGGAACATATGTAATGGGCAGTATGTTATTTCCATTTTTAAGTTTGGTGAAGCTATGAAAATTTAGGATGAAGTAAATTATGGCAAACATTTGATTCTCACTGCATTTAATGTGCAGAAAAGACAGGATATGATTGTCATCTTTAGAATGATTGATAAATAAAAGAGTTTTATGTAACTTGTAACTTGCAGCGTGTGAATGTAATCCAACCTTTTTATCTTTGTTTTCTGTAAATGCAGACTCCTTTGGGTTTTTTGATGATATATTTTTTGTCGGGCCTTCATTTATGTCTTATGAATGACCAAAGGATACACCTGTCAAATGTACATATTTTCCTTTGTGCTAGATAATATTCTTTTAAGGCCTTATTCTGCATTGGTGTAATAATACTTTGCATAATTTAATATAGATTTCCCCTTTTCCCTCTCTTGTATATTATGTAAACATAAGGATATTCCATCCTTACCTCTGGTTGGTAGGGCTTATTTGTCTGTGTTCCAATATTTTGATGTCTTTGATGATTTTGAAAGCAAATCTTGATATCCAAGAAGCCATGCAGTGTTTTTTAAAATTATTATTTCTTCCAGTTGTGAGTAATTATTCAAACTTTTTTCTTTCTCTGGATTTCTGAACACAAACAGACATCTGCACTGAAGAAAACTCATCCTCAAGGACCACGTCTTTTCTTTATTTCGGTAAACACACTGTGCCCTGGGTTTGTAACATACTATTGCCAATCGAAGTAGTGAAATACATCACTGAATGGAGAAAAACTCATTCAAAATAACCATCAAAATGATTTATGTTTAACATAACATTATGAATGTATATTTTAAGTAGTGAAGTATGCATTCGTATATGAGTTTCTTGTAGATATTGTGGTTAAAGTGTGGTTGTGATCTAGTATTTTGTGAGTCAGCATACAACAAGAGTTGCATCAACGGGGTAAATTTTGGTATGACTTCCATAATTCATGGGAATCATAACTGCATCATCTCTGGGGGATTCGCCCAGAACTTTTCTCCTCTTTCTTTTTAACTTTTCAACGGAAGGAGTAATCAGTGCCTATATCATACAGAAAATCCCTTAAAGAACTTTCCTGACTTTTAAGAGATACAGTATATCTCAATGGTTCAGTATATTCTTCTCTTTTTTTGGAATCCAGAAAGGATTACTATATAACAAAAACAATATAGTGCCATATTGCTCGCTCTCAAGGTCTTATTTACATGCCTGTTCCAACAGGCCTCTTACACGTATGAAATGGTTCCTTTGAACAAATTATTGACGTCCCTTTTTTTGCGAAATACAAAACAGCAGCCAGATGCGTCAGTCTTTTGGGGATGTGGAAAGTACAGGAGGTACCCTCAGTGAAGCTGCCACGCTGTCGCAGTGCCGCAGCCTCTGACGCTTGGATGAGTTCCACCGTCCAAGTGCAGGCGTCACGTTAAAAAAGGCATTTTGTACGGGAACAGGGACGAGAGGGGGCTGGGCGACTTGCTCGGCTTTGCCGCCGCCATGCGCCAGGCCGCTTAGATGACATTATAGATATTAATTATTGGTAAAGTTATGTGATGGTGTGTGGCATGTGGTTCGCTTACTCGTGGCTCAGCTTGGTGCCAGCCTTGTCACTGCGGCTGCTGCTATTTCTGTTCTTTCATCACAGTTAATTCATCTTAAAAGGTTCCTTCATGTCCTGATTTTAGCTGACGGTTTGCTTTGTGAATGTTGCTGATAATTCTGTAAATACGCCTCATACTGTAAAAATTATGTATGGTTTTGTTTGTTCTGTTTTTTTTTTTGCTTGTCTGTGATCTCTCTGGCAAATTTTTCCATCACAGTGCTTTTCTGGTTGATATTTCTTTTAAAAAAAGCTAGCTATGGCACATTCCTTCTTTCATAAATTTTATGAAAAGTTGTAAGATGCTTCAGCTCATGTAATAATTTGGTGTAAAATGACCATGAATAAAAATACTTTCAGCCTGTGTTTTTTTGTTGAGTTTGTAAAAAAAAAAAAAAGTGCTTAAAATGTGAAACTACAAACAAACTTTTTTAGGAGAGAGACACAAAGATGAGCTAACACCAGCACACACAGCAAAATAAGCTATATTTGCAAAATACCATTCTTTTCATAATGTTTGTGCACCTTCTCTGACCTGGTGAGCAAGAGCAAGAATCATTTTTATTAATCATAGAAGCCTGATGAAAACCAGTACGGGCTTGCATTTGATGTAAGATAAGATAAGCTTTTATTGTCAATTTGTGTTGAATTCTTATGAATGCCTGTGTGTGTGTGTGTGTGTGTGTGTGTGTGTGTGTGTGTGTGTGCGTGTGCGTGTGCGTGCGTGTGCGTGTGTGTGTGTGTGTGTGTGTGTGTTAGCTGGTACAGGAGAACACACAATAGAAGTACAATATACAGTAAATTGTTAGTGAAGCAGTCTAATCTGCACACACCGTCGCAGTTTCGTTCACAACAGTAATTCCCATTCTCGTTCCAGTGTTGTCACACAGCAGAGACTCTGACCGCTTGCTTTACTAATTGTTCACAGGGACGTGTAACCGCACAGGGGAGGAAGTATTTTGGAATTCCATGACACGTTATTTCACAACGGCACAGATTCTGTTATCCTGTTTTTCAATTTGCCCACTCAAAGCCTCCCTGATTCTCTCTCAGAGATAAAGGATCTCATTTTCAAGGGGAATTCAAGATCTCGAGCGGCGCTGGTGAGGTGTCCGGGTGCTTTTGTCATGATGTCAGGCTCGATTTTTCTCCATTTGAATCCCCGGCTCTTTGTTAGATTGCCAATCTTTGGGTTTCTATTATGAGATGTTGTTTGACATGATGAGAAGGCTGGATTGGGTTTGATGATGTCGAGAACTGAACGTATCCCTTGCCTGGAGACACCGAGCTGCCTTGATTCGTAGTGACAGAGATGCCAGAGGCCACAGCATATCTGACATCATTAATTTGAGAGGGAAAAAAAAAATTCCAAGCCAGACCATGAGTTGGATTTGTGTGAATGTTTTTCATTGCGTTTGTTCTTGTGACAACATGAGTGAGTTGAGAGAAAGGTAGGACATGTCAAAACACTACGCTTCATTCAGGGAGTTTCTCAGGCAACAGAACGGCCTATTTACACCTTCAAGTTTCCTGAATGTGAGGGATTTCAGGCATCCTACTTCCTCCCTTTCACCACAGAGAAGGCATGGCCCACCTGTTGTCAGCCGAGGGTGTGGTTCACACTGCATGGCATTCACAGAAGGGGCATGGCCACAAATCTTATCCACCACAGAGAAAATGCAGTCCTTCTCCATTTGTTCATCACAGCATGGGCGTGGCACACACTGTCCATTGACGATAGAGTGGGCGTGGCCCTCAGATTGTCAGGAGGGTGCAGTTCACACTATACAGGTTGGAAGAGTTTGCACTAGATTTGAAAACTGTCAGTCTGGGGGATTAATCTGGATGAACCGTTTTGAACTAATGGTGAACCAGGCTGAACAGCAAACAAAGCAAAATCTCATGGCAGATGACATTGACAACAGAAATGCTGCTGGAGGGTGACACTTTTGTTTGTTAAAGTGCATGTTTATAATCAAGGTTGTCACAAAGTACTGTACATATAGCGAATCAAAAAAAAAAAAAAAACAGAAAACCCAGGCCAAGTAGGAGAAAACTGGAAACTTATTTCCTGACCCCTGGGAAAAGGTTGCTGGGAGACTCCTGGAAAATAGTAATGGAAAACATAACACTGGCATAACATATAGGGCATCAATCCATCTCATCAGAATGGTTCCATTCCACAGCCAGTGAGGTGGCCAGGGGATTGAAATCCTGGCCTCACCCAGGTTAGATTTTCAGGATAAATAACCAATTTTCCTGCTTGTTTCACCCACGCCATGGACATAAACACTGGGTACACCAGCCTGCGAACAAAGCCACACCCTTTGCACACCCCATGCTCATGCACAGACTGCTTATCTTCAGCTGGGGCTCATTAGTAGTCTCACCTGTAACCTATGTAAGTCGCTTTGGATAAAAGCGTCTGTCAAATGAATAAATGTAAATGTAAATGTACCTGAGAGGGAATTCTGGGACACGCCCATTCGTCTCTCATCTTGCCTTTGATCAAGACAAGAGAATGCAATTCAGAGCAGTCTGAAAAAAACCCTAAGTACCCCGTCTTTCTGTCATGTGTGGCTTGTTGCTGTGAATTAGAGTTGAAACGGGCGTGTGTGTGTGCGTGTGTGTGTGTGTGTGTGATAACAATCAAACAAGTTCTCCACATATCTGAGTTATAGCCACAATCCAGTTTTACAATCTGTGACAGATGAACAACATGGATTTCATATGCAGCACATATTATATATATATATATATATATATATATATACATATATATATATATATATATATATATATATATATAAGATCTTTATATAAATTCCATGTTGCTGTCACAGATTGCATAATTAGCATATGCTTCTCTCCTCAACCATTAATAATGAACTTTTTCTAGAGGGAGATGATTGAAGTCATAATTACAGCTCTGAGACAGAAGACAGGGCACACAGGGAGCATTTAAAGACGGACGGAGTTCCCAGCGTGCCTGCTATTACCTTAATTTATCACTCATCCAAATCCTCGCCCCGGTCAGGAGTGCACCGTTCTGAGCATGCTCAGTGCAGGGACCTTAAAAGGGGCCTTTAAAGGACCTTTTTTAATCCCAAAAGTGATTAGAAGCAAAGAGGTGTCACACGGTGCCGAGTACGGCGGTCTAAACAGCCAAAGGAATGTGTCAAAAATAAGATCAAATGCATGTTTTTTTTTTTCGCTGGCGTGTGAAGTTGTGGACAGAATGCTCACGTGTTCGCCTGCAGCTGAACAGACACAGGCAAAGACGCTGTGGTAGAGCGGCGTCTCTCAGGGAAATCGGCGGTGCTGTTCGTGCCTGCGTGTCCACGGCGGTGTGATTCGAGCGGGACTGGCCTTCGTCAGGCAGCGGCGGAAAGTGGGAGACAGAGGGAGTAAGAGACACCTCGGCGAGGGAAAACATAAATACAATCTGTCATCCTGAAAAAAAAATGTCATTAATGTAATTGGCCTCTGAGAAGAGCCATTTTCACAAGAGGACAGGGCGAACTGCTGCTCTTTTCAAGTTGCACTGATTGGCTAATCGTGGCTTACATCTGGTCTCAGTATGCGCTAGTAACAGTCTGCCAATCCCGGAAACCACAGGAGCTCAGAGATACACACCGTGTGTCTTTTTAATTCATGTGTTCCTAAATCATTCTAATCTTACTTATATTGTGATTAATTATATCGTTTTGCATTGTCTCATGTTTCAGCATGATTTTGCATTTTATTATGTCGTTTTTATTGTCTTGCTTCTTTAAAAAAAATAAAATAAAAAACAATTTAGGTATGATGTGAGGTCTGTCTGACAAACAATGACAGGTGGACCAATTCATGACATCACTGCCAATCCATGACATCACAACTGACATCACAGCACCAGAACCAATCCGCTACATATGAGCTATTCTGCAACATGAGAGCCAATCCATGACATCAGAGCCAGTTCACAGCATCAAAGCCAATCTGTTGTATCTCACCTTATCAAAAACAGCAGCCCTGATTCACTACACAGGAGCTAAGGTGCTACATGTGAGCCAGTCCACTACATCTGCATCAGTTCACAGCATCAGAGTCAACGCATATGTTCCTCGGAGAGGGAGATGTTCCGGTATTCTTTCTCTTCTCTACTGGTGAGAAGATCAATACGTTTAAAAAAAAGATTTGCAACAACCTTCACAGAAGCTCCCAAACCAAACTGGGGATTAAGAGGATAAAAGAGACAGGCTACAAAAGTAATCTGACCTGCAAGGATTCAAAAAAAAAAAGAAAACCCCACCAGAACAATAAAGGCTCTGCTATGGTTGTTTTTCTTTTTCTTTTCTTTTTTGGCATAAATTCAGAGACTTAGACGTACCTGGCAGCTGGCTACCCTGTATCCTGAGACAGAAGACCTGAATACACAATCTTGTCTGGTTTAACTCCTGCAGCTTGTGTGATGGAATAATGGTCATAACTTAATCCCTCAGAAGAGCCTCAGAGGGCCGGGCACGGAGGCTGAACTGTACAGTCTCAACCGCAACACTCTTAATAATGCCTCAGATTCATCGGTGTCACGCCAAAGCGAATCAGGCCATCTGTGACAGGTCACCCTAACTAACGCTGTTCCACCCAATTTAATACGCAAATAAGCCAATTAATGCACACGGGAGGCGTATGCATGAGCGTGAGTGATTAACAGCGAATGGAATTAAAAAGATATTCCTGCCACCCCCCCTGCCCCCCACCCCCCACCAATTCTGCTGTTAGTGTCAGGCTAAGATTAAGCTTTGTCTGTGGTAAATATTACCATGCGTTTACATTTAAGACACACGTTTAAGCTGTAAGGCGTAAATATTGAGGTTTAAGATGTAAGATGTAAACAATGAGATTTAGCTCTGGCCGCATAATTCTCTAAAGGGAAGCTCCACTGTTTAGACCCTACCTCACACAGTGCGCACGCAGGGTGTCTGCAGGGTGTACTCTCCTGGCCCCCCAGTGGAGCACAGCACAGAGACACTGTAGTGTTCCACACAGGCCTTCACACCAGTGATCAGGATAAAACTGCAGACCAACAGTCACTGTGAGACTACAGACCAATACAGGAAAACTACAGACCAACACTCACAGTAAGATTACAGACCAATACTCACAATAAGACTACAGACCAATAGTCACAGTAAGACGACAGACCGATACTCACAATAAGATTACAGACCAATACTCACAATAAGACTACAGACCAATAGTCACAGTAAGACGACAGACCAATATTCACAATAAGACTACAGACCAATAGTCATGATAACACTATAAACCAGTGCTCATGGTAGGACTAGTGGGGATCAGTTTGGAATCAGCGATTAGCCATTCCCCGCTCGGCCCACCACGACCCAGACCCACGCAGGAAGCTTTAAGCAAAACACTCTTGCAGTAAAATCAGCCTCCATGCCAGTGGCTATTTTTCACACCAAAAGCTGCCCAGTGAACTACGGGAGGACCACTTGTGATTGGTGGAACAGTGTGTCTGTCACTGATGACAGCCAGTGAGCTGCAGGCCCCCGGTGAGTCACTAGGAGCCCCTGACACAGCGGTGACCGGAGGAACCCTGGCTGACGTACACTTGCCCTGCCCCAAGCAGGCTGAGCCAAACACAGCCTGCCACCACAGCCTGCAGGTCACAGCATGCACGCTCCCATGCACACACATACACACACACATACACACACACACACACACACACACACACACCCATACACACACACACACACATACACACACACACACACACACACACACACACACACACACACACACACACACACGCACACATGCACACTTACAGACAAACACACACATTCACACACATACACACACATACACACACACACACACACACACACACACACACACACACACACACACACATACACACACACACATACACACACCCATACACACACACACACACACACCCATACACACACACACACACACACACACACACACACACCCATACACACACACACACACACACACACACACGCACACATGCACACTTACAGACAGACACACACATTCACACACCCATATTCACACATATTTGCTTATTGCAGATATTCACATCACAGGAGGAAAAGTAATTACCATCTTAGCAATAGTGATAAAGGAGTTTTCATGGGCTCACAACATATATACAGTATACCAGTATACCCTGGTACAGCCCGATAACAACCTTAAACTCCCAGAAAAAAGACACTGCTGCACATATCTGAAAAGGAATTGCAAGATAGAGCCTTTTTTTTTGTTTGATGAACAAACCTACACCTTTGCTGAGGGGTCGACCAGAGTCTGATCATAAATAATTCTGAGGTGACATTGTGGTGACATGGTTAGGGAACCGGGACGTTACAGGTGTAAATCCCAGGGGAAGTAGCTGGGATTCAGATCTGCTCCCTTGAATGAGATCTGTAGTCACCTCAATAAAGGTGCAGCTGCATAACAGGTTACTTAGTAAAAAAAAAAAAAAAAATTAGCTGTGTATGTAATCTGCACAAGGATGTCTGAAAGGGCCAACACGTCAAACAGAAGAGATGTGCCCTCCGACACCTGACACCCCTCTTCAGAGAAACTGCAGCCAGCAATGGAGCGGGAGCAGGACTGCGCTGTCGATTGAACCCGTCTCCGCAAAAGCACTGAAAGCAAAACACCTTGGGACCGCTAACGAGTTACGCCAACGCAGTACACTATTGCACTACATCACAGTCATGTAGCAGACGCACTTATCCAGAGCGACTTACACAGGTTACAGTTTTTACATGTTATCCATTCATGCAGCTGGATATTTATTTAGGCAATGCTAGGTTAGGCCCATTGCTCAGGGCACAGCAGCAATGCCCCAAGTGGGAATTGAACTATTACATTATATTATTATTACATTATTGGCAGATGCTCTTATCCAGAGCAGCTTACAATGTTTTTTTTTTACAGTTTTTTTTTTTTTTTAACAATGTTACCCATTTATACAGCTGGGTATTTACTGAGGCAATTGTGGGTTAAGTACTTTGCCCAAGGGTACAGCAGCAGTCAAGCACAATCGAACCAGAAAGCTTTTGGTTTCAATCCCCGCTCCTTACCGCTAACGCAGCAGGCTGAGGCCTGAAGAGGCTGCGCTCCGCCTCCGCAGCTGATCGCCGCCCCATGAAGCCGCAGCCTCACCGCCGCGCACGCCAGCGACCGGGCTGCAGAAAATAACCCGCCATGCCCCTTTCCCATGCGGCGGCCGGACGGGCGGAGGGCAGCCAGCCAGGCCAGACACACTGCGGCCCTGTGTTTGGGCCCGGTCATTAGAGGACGCTCCAGAACAATGGCATTAATTAACTGATGATTTTGACGCACTGGTGCGTGAGGCCATTCGGGAGATTTCTGCTTGATATTTAGCCTGAGCTGACAGAAATCAAGAAACTGTAAATCAAACAGACAACAACAACAAAAAAGTACACCGTAAACAGAAAACAAAAACATCACGCAGAGACGGGGACAGAGGCGGCTCGGGTTCATGTGCACCTGCCCCGCTTCAGACAGTCAGCTGGAATCACACAAGTGCAGGCATCACTTTGCTAGTTGCTTCGGAGAAAAGCGTCGGATAATGAGAAATTAATGTTTCTCATTTAAATTAATATCTAAATGACAGCAAATATAAAATAATGTGAATGTAATGTAAATCCGATTATAAATGTAATGCAAATATTAATGCTAATGTAATGTAAATGTATACCGTGCACTTTTGAAGGCTGATTTATTCTTGGTCAGGTGGCTGATTACACTTTTTATTTTACACGCAAACGCATCTTTCACATCAGCACGGAGGTGACAGCTCAGCTCTGACTGTGTGAGTACCCCAATTTAGAGATGCGCCAGCTGATTTCTCAGCTACCTATCATTTCAGAGCTGCATCTGTGGAAAGATGCTGGGTAAATTGGGACAGGCGAACACTTCCTCAAAGTGATATTCGCAGAATTCCCTCCTAAATTACATGTTGATGCTTTTGATGGTTTGCGCTTTTTATTTAATAATTTCTTGTACTTTTTTCACTAGAGGATCATAATAGCTCATGAGGCAGTGGGTGCTGAAAAGGGTAAATTTGATTCACTGTGGAGGAATAGATTTGAGGTTTTTTTTTTTTATGAATGCCATCAATCTATATCTCCCCACATATGTAATTTTGTTTTTAAATTACAACTCATTAGAGCTGTTTCGCAGACACCCTTATCCAAAGTGCCTCACAGAGCCAACAGTTTTTACAGCTACAGAGGTACAATTTTCATGGCTGGAAATTCACTGAGCCATTTTGAGTTGGCTTCCGACTAGAACAGGGGTACAAAAGGGGTGCAAAAGCAATACCCTGCCAAGGAATCGAACCAATAACCTTTCGGTTACAAGACCCGCTCCGCAACACCATACACCGCACCACTGTTATGACCAGATGATGCCGATACTGTCGAGATTTGAAAACGGATGACGTGACAGCTTGAAAAGCAGTGTTCATCGGGGTGTCCTGTGTGGAGTTTGTGATTAAGCAGCTTTTTTGGGGCATAGGCGGGTAGTCTGAGGTGGTGTGTGGGGAGGATACCAAAATTACGATTTGAAATTTCATAAATCAGGACCCCAGGTGTGCTGCTGTTGCTCTCAAGGGCAAAGTAGCTAACCTGAACGGCACCAGCAAATGGTCAGCTGCACACACTGATTCTACACATGCAAGCTATGTACAGAATACCCTGGATAACGGCATCCACTGAGACAATAAATTACGTAATGTTACTGTAATCCACTCTAACATCTGTTCACTTTGGTCAGGCCCAATCCTAATCCTGCTCACTAAAACATTTCAAAAATAGCCATGTCGAAACCTTAAACCCACTCCAATTTTGACTGGGGTTTTGATTCTAAAAACAGCATAATGACAGCCGGTGCGGCTTTGCAAAATGAGTTCAGGGCCACCGATCTAGGAGTTATGAGCACCGAGTTCATCACCGACCCCATCCCACGTGAAGCAGTCTTCACAGCGCTTTGCTGTAGTCGTGTGCCAGTGAAGCCCATAATGCTGTCAGCCACTCACACGTAAGAACCAATCAAAACAATCTCACGGTCCATTTCACATCAGCATTGGTTCAAAATCAGTTCAAATCAGTGAGCCCCTGACATGACATATGGTAGCCCCACCCATCAGGGACCTAGTGAAACTCATTGCACTTTTAGTCCCAAACTGTGCACACCATTGACCACAGAGGAATGTCTTTTTTGGATGCTGAAGGGAAATTTCCTTTTGGGGCGGATGGACTGCTTTCCGGGTCACTGCCAGGTCTGTTACTGAGGATCATTCTAACGCGTGCAAATCTGGGTTTTGCAGGTTATCACTCCCACTAATCTCAAGGCTTTACGTCAGCTGTAACAAAAACAGGCCAGCATCGCACACGTTGACACTTGCCCACGTAACAGCGTTTCTCCGACAACAGCATTATCAATCAAATGAATCAAAATTTATTTGTTATAGTAGCACAGGGCATTTTCCACAGGGAGAAAAGAAAAAGAAAAAAAGGAAAACCCAGGCCAATTGGGGAAAATGTGAAATCATTCTCTAACCCTGGGAAAGGCAGTGGAGAGTCTGCTGGATAATAATGGAGAAGATAATATTGGCATAACAAATGAAAGGCATCAGTTCATCACAACAGTTCCATTCCACAGCCAATGAGTTGGACAGGGGATCAAATAGTGGCCCCAGGCCGGTTATGAGTGCGAACCCTCCCTGTATTAGTGTAAAATAATCTCATTTTTCAGTTCTCCTTTCCTTTGCTGAGATGTGAAGACTGTACGTGTGTGTGTTTATACCATAAGCGGAAACCACAATAGGTGCTTTGGCTACTTTTTTTGAAAATGAAGCTATTAAAATGATACTTGGAAAAAAAAAGATTTTACAGTACAAAACGTTGCCTGGCATTATAAGGTGTCAAATGCCTCTAAATGGAACTAGACAATGTCATGTTTTTTTCCAAATGTCAGATATGAGACAGTTGGGACATGCGACCTGACAGCTGAATGAGCTGCTCTCATTATATTTGGGGAATGGCAGGTTTTTTTTATCACCTCATCACATTGCCATCGTTACATCACCTTCACAAGGTTGTGACTCTTTTGTCTGGTAGATATAGGCATCCACTGTTGAGATCTGTACCCCCTAACTTACTGTACCCCCCTACCACCACAAAAAAAAAAAAAATCAAGTACAATAAAAACATATAACACCTCAAACAATTTATACCCCATAGGGGCAGAGAGATGCTCCTGGGAGTGAAACGCACTCTGGGATTTTTTTCTACCATGTTTGGTCCTGATGTTGACTCGTGTCTGAATCCCTCGGGGGAAAACGATGCTCTTGGAGACTCATTTGTATGTGCTGCACACACAACATACAGATTCCAGTGCTTAATTGCTGCTTGAAGTGAGGTATCAACGGATATCCCTCGCAAAGCTCAGGCTGAGTGCCCTATTCCCCAAGGGCAGTCTGCAACAAAAAAAGAGATAATAAGATGTTTTTTCCCTACCTGTAACAGTATAGCAGACTATACTCTCTCATGGCTTTACCAGATTGTAATACATCACAGCAGATCATAGAATACACAAACCACTGCACGGTCACACAGTTCTTCGGTGTTACGTGATTTGCCAACAGGCAGTTTGTGTTCTAATCTCAGTAGTAACTCCAGGATTGACAGATTTAGCGTGCAACACCTGGAACACCTGTTAAACAAATGTAATAATAAAAGTAACTATAGTAACTTCACAGCTCTGTGGCTGGACTGTGTCTGTGTAGCTGACGACGGCCAGTAATCACCATGGAGACGTTTGCTTGTAGCTGACGATGGCCGATGATCCCTATGGAGACGTTTGCTTATAGCTGACGATGGCCGGTGATCCCCATGGAGACGTTTGCCTATAGCTGACGATGGCCGGTGATCCCCATGGAGATGTTTGACCTCTGTTTGTTCCACTGTAGTGGTACACGGTGAAGAAGGTGTGAGGATAGGGGATGCTAGCGCTATGGGGGTACTTAGGGGTGCATTGCACCCCCAGTTGTCTCCTTATATCCCAATGTCTACATAGTATTTGTGATTTTTTTTGTGCACCCCCGTGGATTGAAATTGCACCCCTCTGTATTTTCCTGGTGTAGGGGATACTGGCAAGTGTGGTGGGACAGACGTACAGTTCGTGATCCCATCCCGAAACCGGGGTGAGATGAGAATAAACATCTAGGACATGAAAGATATATCACTGATGCATTAGGGAAAAAAGAAACAACAACACCACCAAAAAAAAAAAAAAAACAACAGCAACAACAACAACTTCAGCAAAAGTGGCAGGAAGTTTAGCCAGCCTTCCTCAGAGTGATCACATTTCACGTACCGGTCCCTGAGTCTTTTTCTGTTTTTGCTTTTTACCTCCGTTGCCTGCCCTCCGTGTGTCAGTAAAAGTCAGCCGCAGCAGTACGGTACAGCCTGAGAGAGGAGCTCTCATGCGAGGGGAGAAAGGGGCTGACCGCGGCGAGCGAGCGGGAGGCCCTTTCAGGCAGAACGCATGGGGGCCTCGGGGATCTGTCGTGTCGGTTGTTGACAGTTCGCTTTATCGGACAGGATGGTGAATACTTGACTGTTGCTCCCAGTGAGAACTCTCCCGCCTGTTTTTTGTCAACAGTTGTTTCTTTTTTTGTTGTCGTTTTTTTTTTTTTTTTTTACCCCCTAAAGGTTCCTGTTTTTTGACTCCACCCCCCCCCCCCCCAGCTGCTGGCAGGGCCAGAGGTATGAAAAGCTGTGCTTACAGCCTGTGGTGGAACACAGAGCAAAAAGCAAAATATAAAAATCGGTTGTGAGGCCAGAGGTTTAGCAAAAGCGTGATAATTTTTTAAAAAATCAAGCTAATTAGGACCGGTTTGTGAAGCCTTGTTAAATATGAATACGTTCAGAGGAAGGACAGCGCGGTCAGTCAAGTCCAGCCCCATGCCAGGAGGCATTCTTGCGCTGCTCTGAGCAGATCTTTCATTCTGGCCCCTACTCCCTCTTTGGTCTGTCAGACAGAGCACTGGTGCTCATTTAACGCTGTGAGACAAATGCCGAGCCCCAGACGCCTATGCAGTCTGCCTCAGCTTCTTCAGTGTAGACTGCGGTCAGCTACTGCAGCTGGCCATGAGCTCCACATTACCACGGATACCCTACATTCTGTCAGCTCAGTGTGCTTCTCCCACGATTGTGACGCCAGAATGCCATTGTTGGAGCTGTGAGTGTTCTGATTCGCTGGCTCGTTACGAAAATTCTTGAAGGGGAGTGGTCTAAAACAGAGCATCCAGACCTAGCAGAAGAAAGCAGAGACAGAGGACAGAATGATTGTGGGAGCTGAATATCTGGTCATAGTACACACGGCCCCCTGAGTTATGCAAGGGCAATACTCTTCTGCAATTCGCCATGTAACTTGGATTTTATGTAACTTGGATTTTACTGTTGAGCCATACTTTTACATAAGAATTCTCTGTCAGCCTTACACTGACAGTGCTGTGGTTTCATACCGAATTGTTTTTCCCCCATTGTCTGTCTCATAAATGCATGCTATGTAGCTCTGATTTTTAAAATATTTATATAGGTACATACTTTCTTATGTAAGATCGAATTCATGCATGTTGAATGACACATAATCTGAGGGCTGCCTGTATAGAATCACTGCTCTGTCACCTTAATAATTAACAGTACACGCTGTCTTTTGTCAAGTCTTGTTGACTTGTGGTGAAAAAAGCAGGAACCATACATTCCCTCTACCTGGATTATTTGGGTAACTGTGCCTGTTAATTCGCTGTCCCGTTAATTTACGATTTTTTTCATTACCCTCAGTGGCCAGTGCTTGCCTCTCAGTTTAAGTGCATAGTCATATCGAGTCACATCCGTTTCTACCAAGGGCTTCATTTCCCGTTTAGACCTCATGAACACCACCCCTTCTGCCCGTGCATCTCTCCTGGGCTCAGCACAGGAAACCAGCCTCAGATGTCCTGGGTCCGAGAGACAAATAAAGCATCATGTCAGCGTCTGCTGTGACTACTGCTGCTGAATAGCCATTATATGCTAGATGTCATGCCTCAGTGATGTCATAGCTAGCATGCTAGCTAAGTCTCCTCTGTGGACGTAGTTTACCCGACCGGTTTAGGTAAACTGCTCAAGTCGCTTGCCGAAACATACAACAGCAGCGATCCTCCGGCAAAAAACTATCCGGCAACCTTTGAGGTTCAAGACCTGCTCCTTACCACCACACCACACTGCAACACTGGTGTCCCAAAGTCATCAACATCGCAGATGGGTCTTCGGGATGATGAGGTGGTTGGGGTCAAGCAGCAAGACACCCCCTGCTCTCCCAACAGGTCTAAGTGCTCCCTCTTCCCTGTTGTCTTCATCAGTAATCTATAGCGGAAGTCTGGTCTCCCGTCAGGGTTATTGACCTCCGGAGAGCTGTGCGTGACCGTTAGCATTGGAGATGGCATGCTCGGAACTGCTTATTCCTGTCACTGTTCCTTTACCCCCCACCCATGCCAAAAGAGAAAAGAGACATACTCAATACTTTACTGATGACAAGCAAAAAAAAAAGTTTTTCTTTTTTTCCCACAAATCCATGCATGCTGTTGTGCAAGACGGTGGGTGAGATCTTTAACCATATAAAGCATTTTATCAGCAGTTATGTAAGAGTGGAAAATGAACAGCGTGGTGTACCACATCATAAAGCACCACAGCAGTTAAACAGAGCGATGGATGTAGACATTTATGCGTATACACAGACGTAACCCTCTGAACACAGCTTTGCACGGTGTCTTGTGACCGTGACCAGAGCTGCAATGTGTTACAGCAAAACATTGATCACATCGTTTCCTTCATGTCAGAAGCGTAAAATAACACCAGCTGTAAAGACAGCAAAGATTTCTGAACTCTTGTCCTTGAGCCCCAACCTGTGTGCAGGTATGTTCCAGATGAGCTCTTATTGAGTCAAGTGTTGCTGAATGTGAAGGAGAGCCTTCACCACCTCTACCTTGAATCTAAATGCCAATTGTAAACTGTCAATTGATTGTCAGTTTGTTAATTGTGTACACCTGTTTAGATTTGTTTGGGGAGCCAGCCTATTGGCTAACGAGTCACACCTGATTAATTGAAGAGCGATTAAATACAGGTGTGGCTGCAGAGCAGGGGAAAGGGTCACTGTGTCTCTGCTGCTGGTGCATAGGCCGGTTTCCTTTGCTTTGGTTTGCTGTATTTTAAAATAAATTGTTTGTTTTAAACTTTTGTTCTTTTTGGCGCATTTACGGGAGAAGTGTCGGCCAGCTTCTCTACACTGAACAATGATCTTTTTGGTGGCTGGAAACTGGTGGTAACAGTTTACACCTTACGACAGCACTTTTTCTGGCAGTGTTTCCCACAAGGGCATTACATCCAAGCATGTCACAATTGATTTAGTGTCTTCTTCTTGCCTAAAAATATTGAATGCACTTTTTGTGCGAGCATCTGCCAAATGAGAAGATGTGACATAAATATCACCTGACAGGGGGGGCTGTGTCCTGTTAGTCCGCTGATTAAAAATGGTATGGTGAAACTGGTGTGATACAGCAGCACCTCACTGCTCCCCACTCATGCCTGTTACATTAATTAAGAGGGTATTACCAATTACTGGTCAGCTTAATTGATCAAGATGGACTTGTTCAATTAACTGTTTAAGGCCTGGAGCAATTCATTGAAAGACCAATTAAGTTTAATTGAAGCAGCTGCTCTGACTTGCAGCCCATAAATAAAATATGTTGACTAATAGCCTTTCACTGCAACTTAACTCAAGCGCACCTCTGGCTGGAAACACATTTCATGATGTCATGTTAGGCGGTGTCTGCCCCAGTCCAATGTCCATTCAACCAGGATTTATAAAACTCTGGCATATAGCACCAAACACCTGCCCTGGAATCAGTATTAGGTTGACACTGGTATGGCATCATTATCACAGACTGTTTAATGCTGCTCTATAATATACATGTAACATATATTCCACGTTGTTTTTGATTTGGCTGTATATATATCGTGTGATGATTTCACAATGTCAGCGCAGAGCTATCTGAAGCTTCATTCTTAGTGCTGTGTTTATGACATTCACAGTGTTTTGGATTAGATGATTATTTTCAGTTTTGAGATTCGTTTTTAGTTAAAGAGCTGGGGTTAACTACCATATGGATCCATGGGTAGTGAAGATTAAAAATGCTTTTTTTCTGAGGACATATTCTCATGATTACTTTGCTGCCTAATGCAGCACTTCCTCTACGCCTGACTTATAAACTCCAGGATACAGTGGTGTAACTCAGAAATTCCCAGCGTAATATACAAACAGGTCTCATGACACCAGGTTTATTTTTATAAATGCTGTGCTTGACTACACCATATTTTCATTAACTTGATGGATTGCTTGGACAGTTATTGCCTTTGGAAAAATACTGGGGTAATTAGCTGGGAATGGTAAATCCAGTGAACTGAAATGGAAGTTAGCCTCAAAGTGTCATAAGGGCTTCGGAGATTTTGATGAATGACAGGACCCTGTGGTCGATCAGATTGATTGAATAGTATTACTTTTTTTTTGCTTCTTCTAACCCGTTTTCTGTTACCTTATTGCTTACGGACACACATGGGAGTCTACAGTCAATATAGGAACTTTGAAATTGAAAATGAATTTGAATTTAAGCATTTGAATTTAAGCATTTGGCTAGTTTGGTCACTGCACCCGCTCTCGGTTTGACTCTGCACCTGTGAAGGTGTATCTACCTGAAAGAGGAAACACAACGTTTCAGAAGAGCATTCCATGTCACTATTAGCTCTTTGATTTAATGGCAGTAAACAGTAATAATAATAACAATAATCCTGAATTTCAGAGCATATCACGGGTGTGACATCTTTGGGTTGGACTCTGATGTAGCGATCATGGTACAGGATGTTTAACATCCCCCAAAATACCGCCACCAAATGAAATTGGCTGCCCAAGGAAAGAACAGGAGAAGGGAAGGTGACGGTAGAGGACCCAATGGCCACACTGCAATGCAGGATGAAAATCCAGGTCTATCAGCCGTCAGCCTGGAATTTCATTTAAACCACTGTGCATCAATTCTTAGGTATAGGTTAATCGTGTGTTAATGGAAGGCCGTTCAGTGGGTGATTTTGCTTGAAGAAGAAGAAGAAAAACATTAAGAAGAAGAAGAAGACGAAGATGATATTTCTGTGCAAGCCTATCTTTGACATGTTAAAAAATATTGTGAACTAACTTGTCAACTTGGCCTGCTACTTTAACTTGATGTGCAGATGATTTTTATGTATACACATGTATGTGTGTGAGCTGCCATAGTGTATGTGTGTATGTGTGTGTATGTGTGTGCGTGTGAGCGTGTGTGTGTGTGTGTGTTTGTGTGAGAGAGTTGCGTGTGTATGTGTTTGTGTATGGGTGTGTGTGTGTTTGTTTGTGTGAGTGTGTGTATGTGTGTGAGAGAGTTGCGTGTGTGTGTGTGTTTGTGTGTGTGTGTGTGTGTGTATGTGTGTGAGAGAGTTGCGTGTGTTTGTGTGTGTGTGTGTGTGTGTGTGTGTGTATGTGTGTGAGAGAGTTACGTGTGTGTATGTGTGTGAGAGAGTTGCGTGTGTGTGTGTTTGTGTATATGTGTGTGTGTGTGTGTGTGAAATAAAGAGAGGCTCAGGTGTGCGTAGCCCAGCCTGGGTCGGGGGAGGGGAGCAGATGGCCGTTTGAAACACCTTGAATAATGAATGCTGTGACGAGGAAAAACATTCGGAGCTCCTTCCCCTGGGAGGTGAGGGTGAAAAAAACGGGCAGAGAAAAATGGCCTTCACATATCAATGCTCTCCGGAATGCAGCTGCGCAGACATCCGCAGCACGCCTTCACTGCTGGAGAGTGAAGTCCCAGTCAGGTTTGCACACGCCTACAGATAATGGATGAGGAAAATGTATAGGAGCAAATAAGACGAGACAGATTCCACAAACACGAAAGCAACAGGAAAAAAAAAACATATGAGTGTCAAAAAGTATTCCACATCAACCATGGAAGCCCACTGACAGCTTGGTCTCTGTATATCCAACAAAGGCAGGGAATACACTATATGACTCCAGTGAATGTGCTTTATGATTTTGCTACAATCCACTTGTCACCGACCATATTTCAAGACTGTAGTGAAATCTTTGCGTCATACGCTAGGATCGGAGGTCTGTCTGTACCGTATGACAAGGTCAATGGCGTAGCCTTTTAATTGCCTCCACCTTCGCTCAGTGCAACGGCCCGATGAAAAGTCTGCCGTGGCAGGAATACTTGATTTCACTCGTGCCCGCGGTCACGGCAGGGCATAGGTTTGTAGCAAGGGCTGCGTGGTGTTAAGACCGAGGCGGGCAGACAGCGCAGGCCCTGCCTAAGCACTTTCCCCTGCGAGTCTCGCTTTCAAAGACCAGGAGGCTTCAGTGTCAAGCCTCAGACACGCATGTGAAACGGTAACTATAAGACTGAAAAATGATGACAGTGGGACAGCCTGAGGCGCAAACATGGTCAACAAAACTGTCAAACTGATTTGGCTTTGATATGTGGTGTTTCATTATTCATTATATATATATATATATATATATAGAAAGAGAGAGAACTGTGCCATGGAAAAAGGCAGGATCCTGTGACAGGAAAAAAAGCAGGATCAGTATTTTTGGATTTTTTGGGAAATAACAAAAACACTCCCCTCCCGTGGGTACCTTGACACTTGACGTGCATGCATTGAAGAGCAGGCTGTAACTGACCGAGCAGACTCCGTGCGGAAGGACACCTAATCTACCTGCTGTGCATCCCTGCTGTCCCGGACCTTCCTGTGGGACACACTGGGGCCATATAGCCTGACTCCTCTGACAACGTTCTGTCAATACCTCTGTCAAACACGGCGCCTGGCCCAGTTAAAAAAAAATGGAAAAAAAAGGAAAACGCACTGAATACATGCTGAATGGGGAAGAATAGCATCCTAATCGCTGTGTAAATTAACTGCTCGTAAATTAACCTGATTGTCCCTGGCTGCATGGAGAGACAATCTGTGGGTTTATATTCAGCCCTGTTGCTCTGGCCGTTTGGGGGTGGGGCTCTAATTAACCTTTCTCCCCCCCATTCCCCTCCCCGTCCCCCCACGCAAACACGCATCTCTTTTGCTTTCTGGGTCGCTGTGGGCATCCTGCACGTATACGTCATGTGCTTTTGTTTTGCTGTGTCGGGAAGAGGGATACAGAGAGCTAATTAACGCCAGTGGTCAGAAGCGGTGAAGGTAAAGACCCTTGCGTGTATTCAAAAGCAGTTACATTTAAATGCAAGCTTTTAAGCTTCACAATGGAACACAATTATGCTGTTGTGCAGGGGTGGGGAGCCTTTTTCCTATAAAGGGCCATTTCAATTTGTATAACATCCTTCGAGGGCCATAGTAAATTATTACATCAATACAATTTTGTATTACCGTGCTCAAATTAAAAGTGCTTCCTTTTTTCTTTTTTTCTTTCCTTCCTTTTTAAATGCTATTAAAAATGAAAAGTGCAACTTCAATAGGAGTTGGTTGAGTAGCAAGATGCTGTGTTACAACTTTGTCCAAGTCATCATCATAGAATCGGACCAATACATTGAAAATTCTGTCAGGAAATTCTGTCTGTTTGTGGACTCCTCAACATTCGTTGAAAACATGTTTTGACAGCTTGTGCGCTATACATTGCCTAATGTTACAAGCAATGCCGTGAGTGGATAGGTAGCTGGCCTGTGTATTTGACACACTGTTTTGCACATTTAATACATTTAATACACTCAGTGCCACAAGCGGCACTGAGTGTATTAAACTGTTACGAATTCAAATGTAACAGTTTAATGCACTCAGTGCAGCTTGCTTGTACGTTATCTGGCCAGCTATTGAAACTTCTTCTTGCAGCACTTCTAATATTGTTGACTCCTGATATGGATTTTGTCCTAAACAAATGTTTAGGACATAAGAAATTGCTTCAGCTGGTAGTGATTCAGGTGATCAGGTGAGCACGGAAGAGCTTTGTCGTCAGATGTTTCTTGAAGATAATGAGGGACTCAGGAGAGAAAATCGTAGCCACTGTACTGTGCTATATGAGAAGGGGGTAACCTCTCAAGAGCTGCACACATTTGGGGTATACCCCACCAACCTGGCATGTGAGAGATGATATGCCTGCCAGCCCAATGTTGGCAGGATGCATAATAACCTCCTTTGCCTCAGTGAGGTGCCAATCCAATTGGGGTGTCTCTTCATTCAGCTTCATGTCTTATAAGTTGTAATTTTGCAATGCATTCTGCCAAACATATTCTTTTGAGCTCTGTGTGAAATTAAATTTGAATGGTTGATTTTTAATGCTTCCCCCCCCTTGTAGCCCTAATTTGGAAATGCCAGTCATACCCCAGGCTTGTCTCACTGCAACAAGCTCTGCGCTTGAACGGTAGCGGTCAGGCAAGACAAATGCAGTCCTCTGATACACTTGCGTGGAATTACATTTATACTTTTAATTTATATTTTAAATAATTTTCGTGCTGCAGGTCACCCAGTGCACTCCAGTGGGGTGTGTGCTTATTGTAGGATAGGTGCAACTCCACTGGCATTATCTGAGCAACTCAGAGTTGCCTCACAAAGGTGAGCGCCTTAACCACTGAGCTACTGGGGAGTATGGCTGATTGATTAATTGATTGATTGGTTGATTGACTGTCCTCCCTTCATGTGTGATCAAACCCCTGCAGAATGCTGCTGCTTGATTGGTTCACAATGTCCCCAGATTCTCACCCTTCCTCATCTCCCTCCACTGGCTATCAGTGACACCTCACGTCTGCTTCAAAATGCTGGTGTTTGCCTACTTACTTTCGGTGGACTGCCTGGCCCTACACACAGGCCAGACCACTGCGCTTAACTTCTTCAGGACGCTTGGCTACTCCCCCATCTCGTATCCTCGCATCTTGGTCACACCCACTGCCTGTCTTGGCCCCCACGCGGTGGAACGAACTTCCTGTCAGAACAGCTGAAACACTGTCCATCTTTCGTCACGGACTGAAGACCCACCTCTTCAGGCTACACCTCAACCCCCCCCCCCCCCCTACCCAAGTCTGATCTTACAATGTAATTACATATGTGGAAGTGTATTCCACATTTGTATGTTGTATGTAATTGGGTATGTGAACATTTGCTTGCATGTGTGTGGTATGTGGTATGCATTATATTTGCAATGGTAGAGTCCTTAAGCGGCACTTATTGCTTTGCATGTCAACCTAGGTATCTACCCTTGTGGTCTCAGCACTATGTTTGGTGCTGACACTCCTTCCTGTGTGGTTAGTTTTGTCCTGTTTCAGTACTGAGTGATCTTCACCTCTGTCAGTACTGCAGCACCGTAGCCGGTTTGTTTTTGCTTTCCCCGTCCATGTGCTTTTGTTTACTGTTTCCTTGTGTTCCAGCCCCGCCCCGCTCTCCGCCCTGTCCCTGCCCACCCGATTACCTGATCACCTCCACCCGCCTACCTGCCCACCTGCATCCCATCTCCTCCTCACCCCAGCCCTACTGTATATCTACCCTGCTTGTCTCTGCCTTGTTGCCAGTTCGTCTCAGTTTTCTGTTCTGCCTGCCAGTTTTGTTGACCTTGCCTGTTTTCCCGACCATGATTTCCGGATCTGTTTTGGACTGGAAGGCAGTGTAGCATAGTGGTTAAGGAGCAGGACTTGTAACCGAAAGGTTGCCGGTTTGATCCCTGCTGGGACGCTGCTGCTGTACCCTTGGGCAAGGTACTTAACCCACAATTTCCTCAGTAAATATCCAGCTGTATAAATGGATAACATAGTAAAGAACTGTAACCTATGTAAGTTGCTTTGGATAAAAGCATCTGCTAAATGAATAAATGTAAATGTTTTCTGGTATCATTTGCTGTGTTTTCCTGGCTTTTGACTTCACCCATTTTGACCTCGTTTTCTGGATTTCGATTTGGATTTTAATAAATCCATTGTGCATCCTCCCTCTCTGTCTGCGCCCGAGTCCCTCCCTGAGCCCTGACAACTTCACCGTTGAGTATACATCTGCCAGTCTTCACATGAAAAGGAAAACTAGCAGTATAACCTGAATATTTGCGGCTTGTTTTTTGGTAGATGATTTAGTCCTTAATCGGCCTGATTCTCACCCACTGAAAGCCGGCCAAGGTGGAGTGCTTTTGCGTGGATCGTCCCTGCACCTGGTGAAAAGCTATAAACAGCCATTCCAAGCAGGTTACTCAGCTCCATCCAAAGATTTCATTAGAGCGAAATGATATTCACTTGGGGTTTTGACAATGTCATTACTATTGCGAGATGCAGTAATTGTCTTTCGGCAAGAGCTGCTGGGCAATTTGAATTTCAATCAAGTCTTTCACTTCAGCATAATTCCCCCCCCCCCCCATCCAGGACTTTTCAAAATGGAATTTAGAAAATATTATCATAAGATACAACAGACGTTGGTGTCTGCTTTCTTTATAAACTATCACGCAAAGGGCATGCGGAAGTAGGTCCCAGATTAAACAGAAGGTCTGATCGATCTGCACCACCAAAATTAAACAGCCCAGGTTGTACATAACCAACAGCCTTTTAAGACACATAAAGAAAGCCATCTGTATCCCATTTACAAATTATTCAAAGCAGTATTCCGCGGAATCGAATTAATCTCCATTGCTAAAATTTTCACCTCTGAGTCTCCCAAATCATTTTAGGTGTGTAAGTCAGAAATAAATTGCATTGCTGTGATCAAAAGTTGTGTGAAATTAGTTCAAATCATTTTCAAGGGATCGGTCCGTCGCCTCCACATTTTCTGCTTTGCTCCCAGAGGATATGTTCTCATTGTCACGTGTTTAAACGTGTTTACGTGTCGGCATTTAAAATGAGATGCCACATGTCTACTACTATGCAAATTTAGGAATCCAGTGAATCTTTTTTTCTTGAGAATTTTTTTCTTTGCCGTGTATGGGCTCAGAGTCAGAATTACCCTTCTGCATCTGGTGTGAGATGCTTGATCTAGACGTCCCATGCCCCTTTCCATAGATCTGAGCATCATCAATGAGATCTTCTCCATTTTATTTGGGTGGCCAGATACCACTGTTATATGTAGAGATAGCACAGTATTAGGAAGCTAACCATGTAGGATGGATGATTAAACGGCTGAGAGACCCAGAATGGGAGTTTGACCAGGACGCTGGGGTTAGCAGATCTGCACTTTTGGGTTCTGTGAGACCTGTAAAGGTCCCACCATTAGTCGGGACCTCAGTGTAATGCCTCCCCTGAAGACCCCTCTCCTCCAGTGGACTGTCCCCATCCCCATGCGTTATGTATTACATTGACATGCGTAAAAGGAAAGACTGCCCCCTACTGGAGGAAATGTATCCACCCATTTATGCCAGCATAGTTTTTTTAATGATTATTTGCAAACATTTCAAAGGTCATATATGACTTCCACTTTGGTATGTTCCTCATACACTCTGCTGCATACAGCACAATGCAGTAGAGGACATGAATGTCAGGTGGGTGTTATGCGTGCACATTCTCACATGCATAGCCACCCTTTATCGCAGTGCTTCCGCTGAAGAGTTCAAGGCAGGAAAACATTCAGTAAAAAGTGAAGCGCATTTCCAACATAATACAGTTAAGTTATGCGTGCCAGCAAGGAATGGAATCCCATTATCAAGAGATAAACAGGCAGCAATCACTGAGGACAAGGGTTTTACTGATGTTAGAAATACACCACAGCTAGATTAAACATCAGCAGGTAGCAGATATTTACAAAAAAAGAAATAAATTATGCATGGGTTTTATGAAAATCCGGTACTCAATTACATGGACCTAAAACCTTATTTTTATGGTTTTCAGTCTGAAAAAGAAATTGCAGCTTAAACTTAACAGGCTCAAAAGAAAGTTCTGATCAGGGTTGTCTCTCAAGTAAAAAGGGAAAAAAAGGTGAATATATCAGTGGCTAATTGCCAATCAGAGCGCAGGTTTTTAGATCCGGAGCATGGTTTTCCATCTGAAGGATCTGAGTGTTATTCACTCAGTCTGAAGGATGTCTCTAATGTGTTAATTAGTGAGTGCCAAGATGTTCATCCTTGGACAGCTTAATAATGAAGCAAAAAAGAATTCTCTGGGGAAGGAAGAAGTCAGGCGCTATCCCAGTTGGGAATTAGCTTCATCGTACATAACTTCTGGCAAAGCAAATCACACTCACAGTGTCCCAGTGGTGTTGGGTATCCTGTTAGAATACACTTTGTTTTTACCCAGTTTCAACACATTGATGGGTTAGTACTGCTTTGTACTTTCTTTATTCATATCAAACAACATGAAAAATGAACTATTTGTGGGTGAATTTAGTGTTATACTAGACATTGTACAGGTAACCGCCAAAATAAAGGAAATCCTGGAGTGAATGAGAGATACAAAGTATATTGAAAGCAGGTGCTTCCACACAGGTGTGGTTCCTGAGTTAATTAAGCAGTTACCATCCAATCATGCTAAAAATCATGTAGAAGAATGCTGGGCAGCCCCAGTTTGCCCATTATTTTGGCTGTCATGGTGTGGAAAGCATTTTTCTGCCATGGTTAAGGTCCACTCACCCCCTAGAGGGCAAGGTAAACACCAATAAATACTAAGCCAGTCTGAGCAACCTTCACCCTATGGTGAAGCATTTCTATCCTGATGGGAATGATCTCTTCCATGATGACAATACCCCCATCCACAGGGCATGAACAGACACTGAATGGTTTTGGCATGAAAACTATGTAAACCATATGGCATGGTCATCCTAAGTCACCAGATCTTAAAAAACCAAATGATGTAATTTCCTGTGGAGGAATGGTTGCATCCCACTAATAGAGTTCCAGACACTTGTGGTGTTGATGCCAAGCTTCACTGAAGCTTGTGGTGGTACAATGCTCTGTGCTGGCTTTCCTTTTATTTGGCAGTTACCTGTATATTTCTATTGTTGATGAAAGGTGCCAGTCTTTCTCTACACTTACAACAAAACACGTAAAACTGTAAATTGTGATGGAAAAGACAAAACTATATTCACAGAGTCAAACTGAAGTCAAAATATTGGTCTGGTCTGGTGGTAAGCAATGAAAACATGAACTTATATCAGTTACCAAGAAATGTTTTCCTCTCACACACTCCTATTGATTATTTTCACATGGTAAAGTATCATGGAATGCTTTCAGACTGTTCGACTGGCATCTCCAAAGGTAGCTGTAGCCCAGACAGATTTTGTGAAAATGCAGTTGTGACTGACCTTGTGGATGAAGAGTGAGATCAGGACAGCTCTGAGTAGTGAGATACTGAGCAGTGGTGTTGTTAGCAGGGAATCGAACTGGCAACCTCTCGGTTACAAGCCCTGCTTCTTACCAATGCGTGCCACTGCCGCCCCATCATTGTGTAATTTCCTGGTGTAAAAGAGACAGCTAGCGTGAGGTCCGCCAGCCGAGGAGAGCAGCGTTATTTCCGTGGGGTGTGCCAATTAGCAGCCTTGCTTTGATTTTGTTTCCATGGTTTCCACTCTTTGCTAATTAGGGCCTCCTTTGTTGGTGCACCATTTTCTCAGTTCCCCACGTGGGAGGGACGTCGCGGGTGTCTTAAATTACTGTGCCAAGATTTCTCCCGGGAAGATCTTTTTCTCTCCTCGGCCCGGTGAGCGTGCGGGGAGGACTGTTAACTCAGCTGATCAACGCCATGATGTCACTTACCAAGTTACCAGCTCTTAGCATCATTGCAGTAATGAACTATAAAATGTGTCGCTAGCGAGACACCTCTCAGTCGTGTCCCTTACTAACCAATAAGCACACAGTGTCAGTGCTCCCGCCCCCTAGCTATTGTGTTTTTGTTTTTTCCCGATCCATGTGCTTTTGTTTTCCTTGTGTTCTAGCCCTGCCCTGCTCCCCGCCTGGCTCTCCACCCATCTGATTGCTCATCGCCTTCACCTGCGTGCCTGCACACCTGCTTCCCATCCCCTTGTCAGCCCTGCCCTATATCCGCCCTGCGTGTCCCTGTTCTGTTGCTAGTTCGTAGCAATTAGTTCCTGACTGTCTTTGTCCCCGCTGTTTTTCCCTGTTCGTTGCTGTGTTCCGTTTTCGACCTGCCCGTTTTTTGACCTAATTATTTGCCTGCCGATCTGTATTGTTCGCCCGATCTCTCTGCCTGCCTGTTGTTCGACCCTGCCTGTTCCGGTTTACCCGTTCCTGGATTATCCCTCGGACTGCCTCTCTGGTTTTCGACCCTGCCTGTGTACTGTTTATGATCTGCTCTCACACAGGGAAACTTGAGAAGGGGGAACATATCTCTGCCCCGAGCCTGGCCTTTTTAACACCTCTACATACACTATATGGACAAAATTATTTGGCCACACCTTTTCAGGGTTTGGGCTAGGCCCCTTATCTCCAGTGAAGGGCAATCTTAATGCTTCAGCATACCAAGACATTTTGGACAATGCTATGCTTCCAACTTTGTGGCAAGAGTTTGGGGAAGGCCCTTTTCTTTTCCAACATGACTGTGCCCCAGTGCACAAAGCAAGGACTATAAAGACATGGTTTGTTGAGTTCGGTGTGGGAGAACTTGACTGGCCTGCGCAGAGCCCTGACCTCAACCCCATTGAGCACCTTTGGGATGAACTGGAATGGAGATTGTGAGCCAGGTCTTCTCATCCAACATCAGTGCCTGACCTCATAAATGCTCTACAGAATAAATGGGCACAAATTCCCACAGAAGCACTACAAAATCTTGTGGAAAGCCTTCCAAGAAGAGTAGAAACTGTTATAGCTGCAAAAGGGGGACCAACTCCATATTAAAGTATATGTATTTGAATACAATGTCATTACAATGTAATGGTCAGGCCTCTAAATATTTTTGTCCATATAGTGTATATCTTTGTGTCTGATCCATGGGTTATTGCATGATAACACTACATATTTTGGGCTGTGTGAAGACGCTTTCTCCTTTCAGCAGGTTCATACACCTTTGCTTTATTTGGGAATCCTCTCAGTGGAGTGTTCATTCTTCAGGAAAATGGAATGTGGAAGGCAGGATGCTGTAGTGGTCAAGGAGCTAGGTTCCCCTCCACAAGGCTGTAGGTTCAATTCTGAGTCAACCTGAACTACCTCAGTAAATGCATGTACGATGTATTCAAGCTGCCCTTTGTAAGACTGTCTGCTAGGCAAATAAGTGACCAGGCTCAGTGCGACTAGAAAATACAGAAAATACCCCCCACAGCGCCGGGCCTGTAAGTGACACTCTAATTAGAGTCCTATCATTTAGATCTGAGGGCACCAGCTATGCTGCTGTCTTCAGGTACATGTGTGTAGCTGAACCAGTTTCCCATCTGAGCTTTGTAGTCAGTGAGGTGGAGTCACAGCACAACGTGTGATGTATTGATTTGGCTTCTGCCGATGGCCCCCGCCCCCTTTTGCTTTGACCCCACCTGCTCATCACCGCCTCCCAGTTCAGCATGCAGTGCTCACGGGAAATGCAGAAGGGTGTGTGCACACAACCGGGGTGGGGTCTGGCCCTTGTCCTCCTCACAGTACAGCAAAAAAAATGGATATTGTAATTTCTTACATATTAAATGTAGTTTACAGTGAGATATATGACTCACATCAACCACTGCCAATGTGTACCGTCAGACTTAACCTTTCTGTGAAGTGCGACTTTGTGTGAAAGGCAGTTTTCTGTTGTTGTGTAAAGAAATAGAACCCTGCTGTAACAGCTTGAAAGGCTTGGGAGTGGATGTGCTAGTTAATTAAAGGGGTTTTCCTTTTAACACCATGAATGCTCCCATCTGATGATGAGCAAAACAAATAAGTGTTTGGAGGAAAGAGAGAACGCTCTGAATGTAGCTTTATGGGCTCCCTAATGGAAAAATCATCTGCTTTTGCAGCTCTATTATCCTTAGATGTTTGCATATCTCTTTTGGAAGATGGCTGTACCCTGTCTGGAATAATTATGCCATGGTGGTACTAAACATTCAGAAACAACTGACTTTTATCTGATTTCTGTTGCCAGAGATATATGAAATATTTAAGTTCTAGACCTGCAGTGTTGCCCTATGACATCTAAGTGTCCAGATTCTGTGCCAAACACCCCAACAGACAACAGACACACAGCTGAACTGTTACACAAACGGGCAAGGCAGCTGTTTCAAATAATACATCTCCAATTTCCATTTAAACAGAGTCATATTTTTAGCTAATGAAAATATAAACATCCTGCTCTCTCACACTCTGGTCCAGTGTTCATCCACAGCAGGTTGTACTTTCCTCCTTGTCCAGAAGAAAACTTTTCCAGCCATTGGGAGGATCAACTATAAACAATAATGGCAAAAATCAAACACTTACATACATGATACATGGGTTCATCATTCTATAAACAGTGCCTGTGTGGAACAGCAAAGAACTCATCATACAAATCCATAACAGACTCTCTATGAAATATTACCCATTGTACCACAAAACCTCCACATCAGTTTCCCCCCATTTTTTTCATAGAGATCAGACTATTACACAAAAGTTAACATAAACGTCAGGTCTGTGGGAAGCATTGCAATCCCAGCAATTAAATAGCATTATTTTCTACAGCATACTTACCTTTCACGTAACATTTCATACAGTGTTAATCTGAATTTAGACCACTGTAACAATATTACTATTACTTTAAGAAGAAGTGTGTAATTACATATAATTGCGTAACAACCACATAGTAACTAATGTAACTAGTAACTAGTAACTAGTTCCTTTTCATTAAAACTGTGTAATAACACAAACCGCACCACGTTCCTCTGTAGCTGTTTTGCAATGAAGTTTTGTCACGCTGTTTGTAGTTTGTAATGATAATATTGCTAAACAGGCAGACAGTCAATGCTTACACATTACTTTACGGTTCAGGATTAAAGGAGTAGTTATATGGTGAAAATGTGTTGATGTTGCATTGTTAAACTGCAATCACACGAACTTCGTTCAGAGTCTGTGCACTGTTACACAGACACAACTACAATTACACCATTACACAGAGCACAACTACTATTACACCTTTACACACAAAGAGCATAGCCACAATTACACTGTTACAGAGAGCAGCACTACAATTATATCATTACACACAAAGAAAGAGTACAACTACAATTACACAGTTACACATAGCGCAACTGCACCGCTACATGAAAACAAAGAGCATGGCTACAATTACACTGTTACACACAGCACAACATGGTGCAGTTACACCATTCACACAGAGCACTGCAATTTCCCCATTAGGCACAAAAAAGAGCACATCAAACAAAGTGCATGGCTATAATTACACCATAACACAGAGCACAACTACAATTAGACCATTACACACAAAAAAGAGCTACAATTACACTGTTGCACAGAGCTCAACCACAATTACACTGAAATGAAGTGGTTTCTGGGTTACTGCCAGGGCAATGTGATATGGTACTGCCCAAATACGTGTCCGTGCTGTGATCAGCGTGGCAAATTTGTTTCTCTCCATTTTCTGATAGGACACCAGGGGCCAGCAGCACCAGGCAGGCCGCCGTCCCGCCATATGCTCTACCTCTAGGCTCTACCTCTACAGCAAGCCATCAAGTGACCTCTAACCTCCCCTTCTACCTGTTAGGTCTCCCGTCTCATTACATCGTGCCAAAGAGGAGGTCAGCCAAGTCCCCTGGGCACCACACCCACCCAAACGGGGGGGGGACGTCATTCTCTGTGCTGTGCCAGATGGGCCGCCGTGATCAGAGATCCGCAGGATGAGGACAGACTCACAGCCCCCCTCCCCTCGCGCTGGGTCACCGTGGTTACTGGGCCAGAAAATGCGTGTTTGGGCTGAAGCGTGGTCCCTGCGGCCGCTGACGTCAGAAAGCTGGAGAAAGGCCCCTGAGACCGTAACTCCCCCCCCCCCCCCCCCCAACTCCCCCCCGCCCTGTTTTCCTGATGTGCCGTCACTCATTTCTAAGCTAGAACTCTGCCTTTTTCACGCCTGCATTTGACGTTTTTGCAGAGCCATGAGTGTCGACACACGAAAACCACCTCTGGCGGGAAGCTGTTTTGACCGACGCACGCTAATTCTGCTTAGGAGCTGATCTGCATCGTGACATTGCTCTGAAAGACACTGGAGCAACTCCAGTGCCAGAGAGACAGGGTGGAGTTGAGTAAGTCTCTCGGGCTTCACTAAAGTGTTATTGGAGAGTCTCCAGAGACAGAGAGGCAGGGTTGAGTAAGTCTCATACTTCAGTAAAGTGATACTGAAGAGTGTTCAGAGACAAAGAAGGGTTGAGTCTCAGACTTTGCTACAGAGATACTGAAGAGTCTGCAGAGACAGAGAGGCAGGGTTGAGTAAGTCTTGCAGATTTAGCTAAAGCGTTATTGCTCAGCACCTCTTGGCGATGTAGGAGACGTTTGCTCATGCGCGACAGCACTCAACAGAGTGTAAAGAGAGGAAACCTTTGAGCATAATGAGGAAACTGGAGACTCATGGGACAGAACAGGGCCATCCTCTAATATCTACGCCAGTCAAACCAAACAGCAGGTGAACCCTTTCTCCTCCTTGAAGTTTAACGTTACTGGTATGGTATATAAGCCTGCTACGGTATAAATGCATAACTAATACAGTATGTACCTCTGGGAGTATGTACAATATAATAGCATAACTGATGTGGAATATACCAGCCCAACTATGTAACTAATGTCCTATATATTCATCCACTACAACAGCATAAATGATGTGGTATACATCAGCCTGCTATAGCAGCATAACTCGTAAGGTATGTGGTGTACTTAGGAGCGGCAGTATGGCATAGCGGTAAAGAGCAGGGATTGTGACTGAAAGGTTGCTGGTTCGATTCCCCACTGGGGCACTGCTGTTATACTCAGAAGAGCCTCAGTAAATATCCAGCTGTATAAATGGATAACAAATGGATAACAAAATTGTAACCTATATAAGCCACTCCGGATAAGAGGGTATGCTAAATGACAATAATGCAATGTAATGTCATATCAGCCTGCTATAACTGATATTGTATCGTATTCCATATACCACCCTGCCATAAGCATGACTGATGTGTCCATCATCCTGCCCTTGTCTGCATGGTTGACGTGGTATATATGTAGGATATACCAGCCTGGGGTGGTGCATATCAGCCTGCTGAGAGAGTATCTTTACGGTGTATAAGAGCCTGCGAATAAACCTTCACCGAGTCGACTGCCAGCCTCTTCTCTCCCATCCACTTCTGGGTGGAGCACTCAACGCGCTCTTGACGTTACGCTCTTCAGACACCACCAGGCGGTTCATCCTCTCAACTGGACTGAGGCTGGGTAGCTCTTCTGGAGCAGAAGAGGCGCGAACAGCGCAGCTAAGTTCCGTTCTGTCATACGTATTTTTGCAATTAACTGTCCCACCCCCTCGGGCGACACTCAGAAGGCTCCCTCCATTATTTAAAGTCTACTTCGCTTGTGTCGAGCTGTGCTGAAAGCCGACAGCTGGAGTGACGCAGGAGTTCGTCTCCTCTGTCCTGAGCGCAGGGCAGCACACCAGACGAGCAGTCGCCCTGCCGCTTTTTTTTTTTTTCCAGAACCGCGGCGGCTCCACCACAGGACCTCTTTCATGCATGACTACACGGAGTCACAGGGGTAGCTCTCCCTCCGCTGTGTTTAGCCACACAAATACATCACTTACTGCAGCTTTAGATGCAAAAAAGAAGGGGCTTGTTGACAAAAAAGAAGAGGGGTGTTGGTACTGTATAAGAACGGTACGCTCCTGTTGGTTATATTGTATTGCAGTTGCATGCTGAGACAGGTGCACTTTTGTGGCCTCAGGCTTGTGTGTGTGTGTGACACTGGCACTTCCTTGTGTGTGGATTATGTTCATGTGCGTGTGTGGTCTTGCTGGATGCCCGTTGGGCTTGCTCTGGCTAAGAGCATCTACTGGACATCAGCAGTATGTAAACATATTGGTACTGTATTGATACTGATAATGTTTCTACATGCTACAGCAAGTTTCTACATTGTTCTGGATAAGAGTGTCAACTTAGTGACAAAAATAAATGTAGATGTAAACATAAAATGTTAAATAAACGTAAGAAATTATGGGCTGGCACAGCCCTCTGCAGCCAGATAACAGGGAGCACTCTCTGGCACAAAGCCACAAACTGCAAATCCACAAGCAGCAAGGGCCCCCTGTTTTTGCTTTATTGTTACCGACTGTGAATCCGCCACCTCGCCACCTCACCACCTCACACTTGACTCTGCGTTTGGTAGTTTACACAAAATTTATGTATCCTCAGGGAACGAGCCCAAACACCCGTTCTACGAATGTTACCCTTTGTTGTGGATCATCAGTTACCTCTGCCTTTAAATTGCTTTGTGAACTCTAAAGTGAGTAGAGATCCCATTCGTTATCAATGACTTACCAATTTTTTCAGTGCCTTACTGATTGTTTTGCCATGGACAGCAAAGTTTTATGATTGTTTCATATGAGTCAACACATGGTTCATCCTTTATGGGTTTTTACGAAGCCATACTTGCCCGTCACCTCAGCTATCGGCTTAATATTCATGGCTCCTGGTGGTCATGTTTCCCAGAAGCTCCCGAATCCCTCCTCTTCGTGACCCCACTCCTTCCGCGTCATTGGCTGATTCTCAGAACCGGGTTGAGAACATCCCATGTGACACAAGGCGGCGCATGCTTTCATCTACCATGTGATGGGTGAATCAAGCTGGGCTAAAAAGTACAGAAAGAGGAAAAAAGGTGTAGTCCAGCGTGAGAGCCCGAAGGCGATGAAACTGTGGTCAGTGCTTATCTGTTGCCGTTGTCTGTGATGATGCCATGCATGGTATAACGGCTGATCTGAGTTCAGTGACTGAGTGTCTCAGTGTTATATGTACCTTCAGTATGGACTGCCTGCTTAAAAAGTATATATTTAACAATGTTGCAGTAAATAGTGCACTGATAACAGGATCAGACTTTCGGTTAGGCCATTCAATCACATCTCCGGTATTCAGAAACGAAAAAACTTTGCAGCAACATGTCCTGACCTGAACCGCAAGTTATCCAGGCAACATATGGTGTAGGGATTACTGTTAACCAGACTGAACTCTGTATGCCATAGTTTAATACATGACAGGTGTTGGATATATGACAAAGTATATCAATTATGAGCACTTCCACATGTGTGGAGGTATAATATATTGTTAAATGACATACACTGTTAAATATATTCCATAATATATGTTTAAAATTGCACGTGTAGTACAAAAGTGACCATTTAATGATTTTTGTTTTCACTCATTATATACTGTAGCTCAGATATACTGTGCATATTTCGGATTTCAATTTTTTGCTATATATGTACATCACTTTTTCACAAGGAGTGCTGCAGGTTCGAGATGTGCAGCTGTGCCCTTGGGTGAAATACTATCCCAATCACTCGGAAAAAACCCTCCTGCCGAGATACAAGAAGCGCAAACTTGTAGATGTTACATTCCTGGAGAAGGACCCCCTCCCCCCAACAAGGTCATCCAAAGGACATTGTCTTCGTTGATCAGACATGATCTCATTCACGCTGGCATTTACATCTGATATCACTTCCTGCCTTTGCTGCTCCCATCTCCTGTTAAATCGTACATGGTTAATGTGACATTTTCACACATTAACCCGCCCAAGCTACTGCTATTTCTGAATTTCAAGGTCTTGTGCAACCCAAGTGATTCATACAAAAAAACAAAAAAAAAATCATCAAAACATCTGCGTAATAATTCAGAATAACTCCTCTTACGGCTCGCTCCAGGAGTGTCCCATCCAGGAGAATGACGCAGCTAATGATAGTGATGATTTTGATGAGGACTGGTTTCACTTGCAGTTCAAGCTGTCTCATTATACTGACGCCTGTGCTGTGCTGGTGTCAAAGAGTTTAATAATGAGCCTATTATGAGCCATTCCAAACCGGCAGGCAGCATGTCTGTGTTTCCTGGGTCCTCAAGACAGGGAGGCACTGGCTCAGGTACGAATCGCTGCGAAACGTGGCTGTCACACGGTCACTCCACAGCAGGTGACATCAGTCCCACCGCTGGTACGACAGCCTTCTGTTCACCATCCCTCCCTGTCACGTGTCTCTGGCCTAAATAGAGCTCGCTGTCATTGTTTTGGAGCTTCATCTGGAAGTAAACACATTTCATTACGTTACTGTCATTTAGGAGATGATGCGCTTAGCCAGAGCAACTTAACTCTTGCATGTTATCAGTTTATACAGCTGAATATTTACTGAGGCAGTCATGGGTTGGGTACCTCAGCCAAGGGTGCAACAGTGGTGCCCGAGTAGGGACTCGAACCGGCAACCTTTTGCTTATGAGCCCTGCTCCTTACCGCTACACTGCACTGCTACTGCATTTCAGCTTTGTTCATATGGCTGCTCCATGCAGGGGATTTATGGATCAGAGAAGGAGGTAAAGTTTGAGAGCAGCTCTAAATTTGATTCTTTTATGTTTGATACCATGAAACCACTGAAATCTGCCCTAGGTATAACCCATCGGTGTAACGGTTTGAACTTTGTGAAAACTATCTCTTTCAAAAAAAAACTCTTTCTCCTCTTGCGGAGATGCTCTCTAGAACTCTCTCATACTCTGTACTTTGATTGAACAAATCAAAAAAGCAAAATCAATGTCACCTAGTAATAAACCCCAGAGCTCATCAAAGGATAGACAGAGTCCCTTTAATTTATTTTCTGTTGTTATTTTGATTTACAGCTAAACTAAACTATATGGACGAAAGTATTGGGACGCCTGACCATTACACCAACAGGGACTGTAATGACATTGTATTCAAATACATATACTTTAATATGGAGTTGGTCCCCCTTTTGCAGCTATAACAGCTTCTACTCTTCTTGGAAGATTTTGGAGTGTTTCGTGGGAATTTGTGCCCATTCATTCTGTAGAGCATGTATGAGGTCAGGCACTGATGTTGGACGAGAAGGCCTGGCTCGCAATCTCCATTCCAGTTCATCCCAAAGGTGCTCAATGGGGTTGAGGTCAGGGCTCTGTGTGGGCCAGCCAAGTTCTTCCACACCCAACTCATCAAACCATGTCTTTATAGTCCTTGCTTTGTGCACTGGGGCACAGTCATGTTGGAAAAGAAAAGGGCCTTCCCCAAACTGTTGCCACAAAGTTAGAAGCATAGCATTGTCCAACATGTCTTGGTATGCTGAAGCATTAAGATTGCCCTTCACTGGAGATAAGGGGCTTAGCCCAAACCCTGAAAAACAGGTGTGGCCAAATACTTTTGTCCATATAGCGTATAACTTTAGAACCTTTTACGTTTTGTATTATTCTGTCTTCAATAAGGGACTGGTTAACACAGCACAGTGTAATGCATTGCTTCCTGTTCAGATATGGTGTGACCTTTTCTGTATGCGCTGTCATTCATGAGGCCTTAATATACGTACTCATCCACCTTTGCTTGGTGCTCTGGTGCTCTGCATTAGAGCATTTGCCAAATGAGTGAATGGAAATGTTAAAGGCTGTCCATTTATGCAGCCAGGTACATTTGCCAAGCCATGTACCACCGCCCTCTGAGACTCACACAGCCTGCCTGGATTCCTGTCCTGTCTGGCCTCTGCCCCAGTAACTCAGCAGGGGGAGTCTGCGTGGCAGGGGCTGACCCCAGGGCGACCCCCGGCTGACCTCCGGCTGATCCCCGGCTGACCCCCGGCTGACCCTGCAGTCTGGATCACAGAGCGCAGCTCAGACCTCTCTCAGCGCCTGCATTCCACAGCAGACACACGGCTGGCTGGAGCCAAAACAAGGAATGGAACCACGTCTGACGGAGCGGCAAACACAGCCAACAAAAAAAGGCTTTTCTTTTGTTAATTTTTTTCTTTGTAAAGATGCGTTGGCTATTCTCGCAGATTCTTTGATATTAAATTGTATGTGTGATAATATCTTTTGTGGAAAAAATTCCACACGTCAATACATCACATAAATCCAAAATCTGGGGAAACCGTGATTTTTCCGAAATGATTTTTTTTTTCATAAGTATGTAAATTAAAATATATATGCATATAAGTTCATTACTTATAAGATCACTTGTGACTTGGATCACCTGTTTGTGTATTTTTTTTAAATTTTTTATTTTTTTAAATAAATCGTGGGCTGTAAGGCTCAGTCTGTGCTCAGAACACATGCTTTAAATGCCTGAGCCAGTTTAGGGCCTTTTGGACAGGCTTTATGTGAGGCTGTACAGGCCTGTTCTATGACACACCACAATGCTTCCGGTGCTGCACTCCGTCAACATTAACTTCTGTGTTGTTACAGCAGCTGGGTGCCCTGAACATAAGGCACTGTTTGTAGTCTTGCACCCCTGAAATGAACTAAATACACATTCAGCTCCCGTGTCGGTTCTGGATTTTCATTTGGATCTTCATTCAAATGTTGCTTTGCAAAGAAATGCGTCTAGTGGGTGTGGTTTTTTAACACCGAAAGAATATGTTTCATTAAATTTGGTGAATGATGAACTCGCCAACTGCATGTCTGAAGCAGAAAAGAAACACTTGCATTGAATTTTGAATCAAATTTCATTGCATTCACAGTCATATGTTTTTTTCCCTTGCCTGTTTGAAGCTAGGATCTGCAAGATAGAGTCTGAACATGACTGCCATTGGCTTTTTCATCTACGTTTCCCCTTGTGAAACTAAAACCTTAATGTCTTACAATGAAAGCCACAAAATAAGATTAAGTTAAATAATAGCACACAAGATCTTAGTGTAACATGACCTTGAAAGCTTGAACATACAAACCTACTTCAAAGTGTATGAGAGCTTCACAATAAAACAGACCACCAAGTAGCAAATGTAAGCAGCGCTGCATGAGGGTGAACGGTCACGTGAAAAGGCAACGAGGAAGGACACGTCTGTCTGTCTGTCTTTCCCTGGAAGGCCAAAGGACCATATACCCAGTTCCCTGGCATTTTAAACCTTTAACCTTGCTATCACAAAGGACACCAATCAAGAGCCAGTCACACGACATGGAAACTGGCAGGGTTACAAAACATTGCCTTGCAAAAGCGCACAACAATGACGCTAGCAGCGTAGCATACTCATCACCCACATGCTTCTTCAACAACTGCAGTCTGACCGTAAATATGATAAAAATAAACAATACGTTGTCCTCCCAGGACAGGGTAATGACAAGCCCTGCATTCACCAGCAGAGTCGTATTCACCAAAAATGTTCTTTTCTTTTTAATTGGCCTTGACAACAGGCACTCATTAAACACATGTAAAAGGTATTTGATATTTAGAGATAAGTGCCCAGATATTTACTGGCAGCTCAACAGCTGCTGTGGGAAAACATTAAAGAGCCCCTCTGGGGCAAAACCCAACAGCATCATGGGATAATTATGACAGATGAAGTCATTAGTGGTGGTGGGTGGGACAAATGAAGTGAGAAAACAAAGAATGCAGTCCCCCCAAACACACACACACACACACACACACACACACACACACACACACACACACTCACACTCACACACACACACACACACACACACACACACACACACACACACACACCCACTCACACACACACACACACACCCACATTATACACAAAAACCCCTTAATGGAACTTGACAGGAGCCTTATTGAGAAATCTGTTTTCAAACTCTAACTCTTAATGACAGGTCTTGGTGGGGGGAGGGGGGGGGGGGTTGCGTGGGTATTCTAACCTCCTGTGACACCTCCACATGTAGTATAACCCTTATCATTTGATTGGACCAGGGGTTTGAGGTGCGGGTTTAAATGTTCACACTTGAAATTAGTGCCTTTTATAATTTATTTTGCTGCACAGACTGCCTACCCTGGGCCCGCAGGTTTCAGGCTCATCTGAAAAACATAAAAAGTGAGAGGACCAGGAGGAGCCCAGAGAGAGGCGTGCAGGAGTGGCTGGAGAGAGCTGCTTCATACGGTGGGTGCACTCGGCACAGGCCCTATCCTGGATTGCCCTGGAATTCACCAGGATTTACAGACACAATCGCTTTCCGCAAAGAAAAGCACCGTTTGAAATAAAGCAATGAAATGCATGGGGGCGAAAATGAAAGCTAGGGCCGCGTGCATTTTGGGGCTTCCGCAGAGTTTGTGTTTCTCAAATGCGACGTCACCGGCAGGAACACTTTTGCTGCATATTTTAACGTATTTCCTGTGTGTGCCGTTGTGTGTGTGCACCGCTTGAGGTGCGTGGCACCACACAAGAAGTTCCCTTGCAGGATAAATTTACTTACTTTAAGTCGGTAACTTTTAAAGTTGTTGTAATTTTAAGTTACTTACTGATTGTGAGGGGTGGCAGTTTTTTTTTCCAGATTAAACCAGAGTGAAATTATGTGCTCAGGGAGGGGGGCTGAAGGCCAGGCTGTGCAGACCCGGGTCTAAGGGAGTTGGCGGTACAGTAATCCCTCCTCCCATTCTGGCCACACACAGCCAGATCTCACGGATCTCTCTGTCACATACGATAAGAGAGAGACGGCAATTGCTTTCCCCTACCTTCAAGGGTCATTAACCCTCGCTCTGCTGGAGAGCCAGCACTGTGCAATTACTAGATGAACTCTGAGTGAGAAAATTCCACGGCTCCAAAGATCTAACAATCGAATATTGAAAAAAAATCAATTTTGAGCACAAGCCCGTGAGGGAGCCTCCATTTCATTCCTGTGTAAAACTATGACCCAGATTATAGCTCTGAACATTTATACTCATTGTTTTTGTGATAAACGAGCATTCGTTGACCAAGCCAAGAGGAAAATTTTGCTGTCTCGTCATTGGCTATTGGAATAGTTGAATATTCAGTTTCTTTCTTAGCTGTGGCGTACACAGAAGGAACAGATATAATTCTTAATATAAGAGAATACTGAAACCAGACTGTTACACCATCCCTGCCCTGTAGCATTCCTTACTACCATAGAACCTGTTCTGTAGGTGATCTGGCCTTTTCTTTGCCCTTTTTCGCTGACTCTAAAGTGGGCGCGTCAAACTCCCAGAAGTCCACAGGGCTTTTTTCCCATCACCCTTTGCTCTTTATTATGTCACTTGCCCAATCCTTCGCTCTACGTTGGGTGCCTACGACGTGTCTCACAGGAGAAGACCCAGCCGAGGGTTGTATGCCACCCCTGTGCTGACAATGCGTGTTTTTGGAAAAGCGTCAGCGCTCATGGTGTCAGGCTCACATTGCAGCCAATTACCAAATTACACCAGCTGAGCCAGTGGAATGGGTCAGAGCAAAACTTTAGCATGAACACTGGTCCCTGTAGTTGAGCTAGTTGTCCTTGCCGTACAGCAGTGGTGTGAGTGTGTGTGTGTGTGTGTGTGTGTGTGTGTGTGCGCGTGCATGTATGTGTGCGTGTCAGTGTGTGTGTGCATGCGTGTGCGTGCGCATGTGTGCGTGTATGCGTGTGTGTGTGTGTGTGAGTGTGTGTATGTGTGTGCGCATGTGAGTGTGTGCGTGAGTGTGTATGTGTGCGTGCGTGTGTATATGTGCGTGTGTGTGTGTATGTGCATGCGGGTGTGTGTGTGTGCGCGTGTGTGCGTGTGACTGTGTGTGAGTGTGTGTGCATGTGTGTGTATGTGTGTGAGTGTGTATGTGTGTGTGTGTGTGTGTGTGTGTGTATGTGTGTGTATGTGTGTGAGTGTGTATGTGTGTGTATGTGTGTGAGTGTGTCCTACGGGTAAGACCAGTCTGATGTCTGCGATCGCACGCCACCGATCAGCTGTTTAAACATCCCCATTTCCCTGCACACAGCCAGTGATATAAACTGCCTGAAACCAGCTTATCTTCCCGGCAGCTGCAGCCAGAGATGAGAGGAGCATTCTCTGGCTGCATGTGTACGTATCACCAGCAAGGGCTCAGGGACTGCCATGGATTACAGCCCTTTAGAGGTGTTTAAACAGAGCAGCTTCACTGCAAGGCCATTTGCCTGAACCGCGGTGACACCTGTCTGCGACACCTGTCCGCCTTCTTCAGTGATGGAGAAAGACCTCACTCACTCACACACACACACACACACACACGCACGCACACACACACACACACACACACACACACACACACACACACACACACACACACACACACACACACACACACACACACACGTGCACACACCCACACCAGCATGCATGCACACCCTCACACAACTATTTAATCAGAAGCTGCTTTGTGACTGTCATAAGGCTGACTGAATTTGTATGAATAAACTTTTAAAATCTTTATTGCTGCCTCTGCAATGCTGTATGAATTCAACTGACCTGAGTGTTTGAGCCTCGTGTTCAGAAAGTGTTGTTTTTGTAAAGAATGTGGCATGCAGAGTGTAAAGATTTCGTAATGAAACCCTCAGCCACTGAATGCTGTGTATTAAGTACAGTGCAGTGAATGCTCTGCTCTGTCCAGGACTCCTCTTTGCAGGTATTACCTTGCTTTCTCAAGGTGAGACACTTGTGAATTTATGAGTTTTTCTCAGGACAGGAGAGAGATCATGAGAGTGGAGGCACTTCCATTTTACAAACATCTTTTTTGTCTATTCACTGTTTTTTCGAAAGCAAAAAAGCAAAAAAAACAACAAAACAACCACAACAACGACAACAAAACCTCCCTGAAATTAATGAGCAACTGCAAACAGCAGCAAGCAAAGGGTAACAGAGAGAGAGAGCGCACGTGGCCGATCCCTCCTCCGCCTCCGCTCACGGACGCCAGGCGAGTCACGGCCGTGAACCCGGTGACCTCCAGCAATTAACCCCGCGGTGACCCGCGGCCCACGCCAGCGCTGCTGCCGCCGCCGCCTGCTCCTGACCGCTGAATGAAACATCGCCCCCCCCCCCCCCCCGGGGTCGCTTCCGGACAACCGCTAATGAGCAAAATGTAAAGGCTGCCATAATATCCATGAAAAACTGAACCAACCCCTGACCGTTTTTTTTTTTTTTTAATTTCATGAGAACACGTACATTTGCGGAATCATGCGAAATAATCACACCTCAGATTATTTGTCAGAAGCAGGAAAAGAAAGTCTCCGATGAACGTGACAAATAAGGAGCATTATCACCAGTATTTTCGCTTGCATTTAGGTGAAAATAGCACGCTCAGACACACACGCAGAGACAAAGCAAACACACTTGCTAGTATGAAATGCTACTGCACTGTAGTGGTTAGTGCTGATACTGGGCCATGTGTGGTTAGTAGGGTTCATTCAAGTTCTCATGCCACATTGTCAGCTGCAATGCGTAAGTCGCTCTGGATAAGAGCATCTACCAGCTGACAATAACCCAGTGTAATGCGTTAAGGTGAAATTAGCACATGCAGATGCATAGCCAGTGAGGAAACACTTTGTATTACATTATTGCCATTTAGCAGATGCTCTTATCCAGAGGGACTTACACAGGTTACAATTTTTACATGTTATACATTTTATACAGCAGGATATCTACTTAGGTAATTCTGGGTGAGGTACTTCTTTCAAGGGCACCGTGGCAGTGCCCCAGCGGTGAATCAAACCAGCAACCCCCCTGGGTACAAGTGCTGCTCCTTACCACTATGCTACACTGCCGCATTTGCCAGTCGGAGATGGCGCTGCATTAAGGTGAACAGTCATGGACGCGAAGGCAAGTCTGGGGCGTGTCTGGGACCCTCGAGGAGTCAGATTCGCAGCTTTCCGCCGATGGATCTGCAGCAGAGATCCTGGCAGATCCTCACCTGTGCCTCACCTGTGTGATCTCTGCATGGCCGATGGATCGCCCGCGCTGTAACTGCTAGTCACGTTCGATCAGTAAACAAGCTCTGGTCAGACGGCACCTTCTTGTGGTACCGTGTCTGCCCGCGGTGTCAGTGTGGAGTGCTGTAAAAGGAACCAGAGCTGTAACCAGAAGCTAGCGGGAACAGTTCACAGGACAAGACAGTACAGTTGCACCCTTGAGCAAGGAGCTTCTTCTGAATTAAAAACATGAACATTATGCAAAATGCAAGCCATGCACGTTGGATAAAATGTCTCAGATAAGACCAGACTTTGGCTGAGGGTGTCTGTAGAACATATTAATAACAGAAGTCAGAGAGTTTGCAGTGGCATGTAAATAGATAGGAATAAGTAGATATGTATGTATGTATGTATATGTAAGTAGATATGTTTAGGTAAGGTGTAACTAGACAGGCTGAAGTAACATGTAACCAGGCAGGTTTAAATAATATGTAACTAGACTACATTAACTAACTAGGTTTAAGATCTCAGGTGGAGTGATGGTTGTTATTTCCCTTGACCAAAGTGCTCCACCTGGACTCCTTCTCGAAAGACTCTGCCATACAACTGGATAATATGTGCACTACAACTGTGTAATATGCCCGAGATAAGGGTGTCTGCAAAGCACATGAATTATTAAAAAATACAAATGCAAGCAATAGAAGGAGAAACATACATGATGAATGCATGTCCAGGGGGCGTGTGCGCCAGTCCCAGAGAGAGAATCGCCGTCGGCAGATTATTTTAATCATGCATCATTTCACAGTGAAAACAAACCCCTGCAAACTGTGGCGCGTCGCTGGCCCCCAGGCCGCGCTCCGTGCACATGGTGACCTCGGTTCTGTCGCGGCGCGTGAATGCGGGCGCGTCTGGGGTCTGCGTTTCGGGGGGGACGGACCGCGGCCGTCTGAACGTGCGCTCTGAACCGCGTCCGGGTGACGGCGCCCGGAAGGCCTCCCAGACGGAGCTGGCGATGTGGGTCAGCGCACTCTTTCAGACGCGTCGCCGCTGCCCCCGTGGGGGGTGGGGGGGGGGGGGGGGGTTTGAAAAGGTCGGGGCGACCCCATAGATTAGCCTTTCCCAAAGAGCCGGGTGGCTACTGTATGCCGCGTTATGCAGCCGCCACGCAGCCGCAGACTGCTCCCGGCGACATCCTGCATCCTCCCAGCACTGCCACCCATCGCCCAATCGCTGAGGCCGCTGACGCCGTGCCCCCGCCACACACGGACTGACCGCGCCCTTGTCGCTGCTAGCATGATTTCCACTGCCGGCTGTTTGCGGGACGGGCGCTGTCATCTGCGGTGACTGACAGAGCTCATATTTTAAACCTTCCTCTTTCACACAGCTATACATTTTGTGCAGCCTTTCGCCCAAGCGTCCAACATCGGCACACAAAGCACCAACGCTCCATCCAGTCCAGTTCAGTTCCCCGATTACAAAGGACCTCTTTTTCACTGCGTGGCGCTGTACCCAGCCGAGCAGTCTCGTCCGACAATCGCGTTACTTGAACACTCGGGACAAAGTGGGATGCCTGTTCTCCCAAACCCAAATGCATTCTGGGAAAGATTGATTTTTCGACCTTGTTCTATACAACAGCTGTGTTGGAGGTGGTTCAAATTGTCCGCTTCCCCTTTTCTCCCGTGTGCAGATCTGACATGCCACTGTTTTGGGGAAAATTTCGTATTAATTGTGCTTGCATCGCATGTGTCTTACAATGGAGTCTTGCTGGGGTCACATTTTTGTGCACCTTTCTTCCTGGCTCCATCTGTATTGTACTGAAAGTCTGGCACAAGCTGTCTGGCAGTCCTGTTTTGGACAGGACAGCATGTTACCTACAGCACATACTGTCTGTGTTTTTTATAACTGACACTTTGCATCCGGTCAGTCAGAAAGGAAAAAAAAAATCAACCCAGATGCATTTCCAGGCACCTTAATAAACTATATTACATTACATCAAAGGATGCTCCCATCCAGGGTGATTTATACAGCATAAACCCCTTACATGCTATCGGTCTGCACGGCTGCATGGGTTGTGCGCCTTGCCCAGGCGGATGAGGGCGCACTGGCCCAGCTGGAAGCTGGAAATTGAGTTGCTGTTATGAACCCAACCACTGCCCCCACTGCCCCCCCCCCCCCCCCGCCCCATCACCACGCCAGGCTGCTGCCCACACACGAATTCAGACCTGAAAGGATGCATCTGTTTCTCTGGCGCATGCTGCGTTGCTTTCTGGACGCCGTCACCCTGGATGATCCTATTAGGTAGACCATCGGGCTGCACTGACGGGCCACAGGTGTGACTCTCGAGTCCCGCGCTGCCTCCCCACGGAGCGGCATTAACACAGGTGAGCGGGTTGGGGGGGGGGGGGGGGGAGTGAGATGGAGAGAGAGGAAGAGAGAGGGAGGGAGGGAGTGAGATGGAGAGAGAGATAGACACTGAGAGGCAAACTACTGTTCCAAAAAAATGTCACTTCTCCTTAAGCCCCCCCACTCCCCCCCTCCCCATGCCCTTACCCCCTCCCCATGATGTTAAATTCACTTCCTGGAGGGCCAGTGTGGGTTGTTGTTGCATATTGGGTTGTTGTTTCAACATACATAGTGTTGGTTGTAATGACTTGTTTGACCTCACAAATTACTCAGTTTTTTATTTTTGACAATATTATACGTCGGTTGAAGACTGAACACGTCATGTGAATGAAACATTTCGGAGTATATTACAAAAAACCTGATTAAATGCATCGTACACTGCTGTGCAAAACTGCTAGACATCTGTACATCTGTATTTTTACTCTGAAGGATACAGACACCGACCTTTATTCATATTTCAGCCTTTTTAGCCTTCATCCTTTCTTCTTCTTCGTGCTGCCACACATGGTTCATGCCCAAGAGTGACCTCGGTACTGCAGAGGGATGGACAAGGACACCTAAACCTTCTGCCAGTCCTGTCACCAGGCCAGCCCTCGTCTTCCATCCGTTCCTTAAGGATATTTCCACTAAGTACCGCCCAACCTTCAGAGACAGCCTCATGTGTCCTTCAGACTTGGATTTTTACTATTTCAGTTGCTATTTTTCTGTACTTGTATCAGATACCACTCTTTGAAACCCCTTGTTTTTCCTTCTTTATGCAGAAACCCAATGCTATAGCAATCTTCTTATCCATTTAAGTATAAATATATACAGACATACACATGCACACGTGCACACACACACACACACACACACACACACACACACACACACACGCACACACATGCATGCTTTCTGCAGGTGCACAGGGCCAACTAATTGGAAGAGTAGAGGAAATTATGCTATTACAGCTACATTGATGAAAGCTTTTGCTGGAATGTTTTCCTGCTAC
>NC_050584.1:64375000-64602500 GCF_013368585.1 Megalops cyprinoides | reverse complement strand
ACCTGCACCTGTCAGAGCAGCACACTCAGGGTGCTTTCACACTTGAGCTTTTGGTGCGGACCCGAGTCCGCTTGAGCCGTTAGTTCGGTTCGTTTTGTTGATGTGAACGCTGTTTTCCGAACTCGGGTGCGCACCAAGGGACCGTATCTGAGTCCTCCAGAAAACGGGGGTCTGGGGTACGGTTCACCTGAACTCCAGTGCGGTTCGCATATGGTGTGAAAGCGGTCCGATCTAAAACCAGAGTTGAACCCTATTTTGCCTCCCTTTTGCGTTGTTGCCTAGCGACATTGGTAAATAAAAGCTGCACGTTCCTTACGTGTTGATGACGTAAACGGACCAGGGTTCGCAACCAAAAAATGTAACGTGAAAGGAGACCATCGGGGGCAGGGGGAGGGGGGAATAATCGCACTTGAGTTCGGACCAGCAAAACGGACCAAGTGTGAAAACAGCCTCAGACTTTAAATTGATTCCCAGTGTCTGGACCTGTCCTCTCCGCGGCACTCATATTCAAATGAATTCTGACATTGTAGTGCATTGTAGTTCTTCTAGATCACTGTTATTCACTGTTAGTGTGGTAATGTGATGAAATCTGGCATTGCTCTGGAGGTAATGTGATGAAATCTGGCAATGCTCTGGATGGTTGGACACAGATCATCGTTTGGCACCATAAGAGCACTATGACTTGAGAACGGGTGGAAACTGTCACCACCTTCAGGTTTCTGGGCACCCACATCTCTGCAGATCTCTCCTGGACACCCAACACCAAGGCCTTAGTGAAGAAGGCTCAGCAGCGGCTGCACTTCCTGCGTGTCCTCGGGAAGAACAACCTGGACAAGAAGCTGCTGCTGGCCTTCTATCACTCCTCTGTGGAGAGCATATTAACATACTCTCTGGGGGTGTGGTACGCAGGCTCCACAGCTGAGGACAGGAAGGCTGTGCGGAGGGTTATTAACACCGCCCAAAAAATTATCGGCTGCCCTCTGCCCACCCTGGACGACATATCCAGATCCCGCTGCCTCAGTAAAATTAAGGCCATCACAGGAGACTCCTCACATCCCGCCTATCACCTGTTTGACCTGTTGCCCTCCGGACGGCGCTTCAGGTCAATCAAGTCCCACACCACCAGACTAACAAATAGCTTCTTCCCCTGGGCCATACGGACTTCAAACAAACACTGACACCCCCCCTCCCCCAACCCTCTACCTCAATACAACTGTGCAATTCCACTGTGCACTTTAAGTAGTTTTTAAAAAAAGGCCATATTAACGCACAAGATTTTCTTTATATTTCTTTTCATTTACAATGTGTCTTTTTTAAAAAATTGTAAATCTGTATTTTACTGTATTTATTGTATTTTATTGTATATGTTGTATAATTTTTTCTCCTATGTCGCGTGCCTTATTTGTACTGTGTGTACATAAATGTTCCTCAGTGCGCTGCTGTTGCAGACCACCCACAATTTCGTTGCACCCCCACCGTGCAATGACAATAAAGTCTATTCTATTGTATTCTATTTAAGTTTATTTTGCTGTCATACATACTTGTCATGGTCTGTGCTCACTGTCGTGCTCATAAAGATGTTAAATACAGTGCATAATTACTGGAACAATGTTTTTACTGTTTTGTATTTTAGCGGTTTTTCAGTCTATTAAATTCTCTCTGTACTGAGCCTGTTACTGTTGTTCTTCTATATTGAGGTCGGTCATTTTTAGTAGATGCCCCTGAAGATGATGAAAAAAGTTTTTCACGCCCTCCGGTGAGGTGGATCTGAATTAAGTGGGGCCCACCTGTCCTTCCTCCACCAAACATTGCAACCCATGGCAGCAGTGGTGGTTCGGCTTCCACCAGAACACTGGCCTCCAGGCTTCTAAATGTCTGTTCAGATTGTAGTAAATGAAAGTAGAGTGACACAACATGTACACTTAATTTGTTTCTGTTGAAGTCCTCAAGCAAATTTAAATATTGCATCTTTTTAATTTGTGATTTATTTTTGCAAATGTGTGTGTGTGTGAAATTTGTCTCTCAAGGTTACCATACAACCGCTGCATCTTTAGTAAGATACCGTATTGTGACAATTTAGATGGATACTCTGCATCTACAGTATGTGACCTCATAAGTGCCTAGGTTACTATTTATGAAACTACAATTCCCAGATATCTTGTGGCTTGCATTATGGTCACACCATCTACTGGTGAATGTGAGGGTAGCAGCACCTGATTGATGTTGATTGTGGGAAATGTTCCAAAAGCACCACTGTTTATGACTTATCCAGCACTCACACCATCAGTTCCTGGAGTGTTTGCTTGGTGACATTGTGATCATTGCTGATGGGTTAACAGTCAGCTGTGGAAATCATCACAAAAACTTTCCAGACTTCATCAAAAAGACTGCCCCCTAGTGGATGTGGTGTTTGTAGGCCTGTGGGAAAAAACAAAAAAACCACAAATTCAAATGAATGCAAATGTCTTTTGTTCTCTGATGCTTGAGGATCTGTCTCTCAGCTCCCCAAAGTCACTGACCCCAGTGACTGCAGCCTCGCTGGTATCAGTATGAATCTGACTTGGAGGAGAATGAGAGCTCACTCTGCCTTCTGCTCCTGAGGGAAACAGTGTTGCCAGTTGTGTGGTTTTGTTGTTAAACCTAATGAATTTTTGTTCACCTTCAGTTCCCTTTCCTAATAAAACACCAAATCTAGAGCTTTTCAAGGTCTTTGTTTGAATCATTAGAACAATTCCAGGAGAAATACATGATTTATTTCCGAATTTAGCAACACAAGACTAGTATGCATTTGCTTTGATTAATCCCTTTCTATACATGTTTTTCAAATTGAATAAAATAATGGGCAATAATTCAAATTCTGAAGCAATGAATCACTGCTTCATAATTTGCATTATTGAAATAAACCATGTAGTGGTGAGGAACAGGGTTCATAACTGAAATGTTGCTTGTTTGATTCCCTGTTAGGACATTGCTGTTGTACACTCAGGCAGTGTACAACAGGAATTTCCTCAGTAAATATCCAGCTGTGTAAACGGATAACATTGTAACCCGTGCAAGTCACTCTGGATAAGAACCTCTGCAAAATGGCAAAATGCAATGTCACGTTTATGAGTTTGAACACTTAGTTATCAAAACACGACAGATTTGCAAAATTAAGAGCAATGATACTCAATTTTTTATATGTATGCTACCGTATATATCACATTCTATCGCAGTGTATCACAGTATGCGTACAGCATATATTTAAAGTACATATACATAGCTTTTCAAACCACTGCTTTTCTGTTTCTGTGTATGCTTACCTGTACTATGGCTTGCTCTTAGCCACCAGTATGGTCTTGACTATGTTTACAGAGTCACAGAATATTCTGCATTTTTTGAAAATTCAGCTTAACTACAAACAGACCTCAGAATAATACAACAACGCTTGGGCTACAGACAATACAGATTATTCACAAAACAATATATGCAGACAGTTTGGTGTCACTACAAAAGAGAAATTCCCGCTCCAACACAAAATCAGCAAAACAAACTGCATTCACATGTTTACAGCAATGCTTCTTTTCTGTTCCTGTCTGCTGCCATAGTTTTCCTCTTCTCCCCCGCCTGCCAGAGGTTCACCTCTTTATGTTTACCTGGTAGGGAGGCTGCCTCTAGCTGTGTGGTGATGTCATCAGTATGCGCCATATCAAAGAAACCAAACAGAAAAGTGTGTGTTGTGTGTATGTGCTGATTTTTGTGTCCCAGTCCTCAAAATATATAGCTTCACAAAATTAGTAAGTAGCAAACCAACATATTCAAAGACTGAGACAAAGTATAATGAGTTAGGGATGATGTGCTTTACAATGTTAGGGGAGGAGGGGGGGATAGTGCAAGGATTATTCTTATGCTTTGGCATATTATAGTAGTTATAAAATCTACCACATGGTGGCAGTGCAGAGCAGTGGTTACAGCAGTGTTGCTGTGCGAACTTCGCCGTCCTCTTCCAGCGTCATCCAGTCAGACATCTCTGCCTCACTCAGTACAGAGCTCCTCGTTCCGTATGCAGATGATGCTGAGCTCTCTGGCTGATTCTTTCTCAGCCACCATGACACCTTCCCACTGGCCTGTGAAGTCCCTCCGCTCACTGTAACACAACAGGAGAAACAAAAAGCCCTGTTACACTGCAAAAGCCAAGTCACCGAGCCATGTAGTGAGTTATTGTACAGGTGGCCCTCATGACTCACTGATCTTCTGTTCACAGTTATGAATACTAGCTCCAGACAAAACTAGGTGTATAACTCATGCATGCTTAAAACTGTACGATACTGATATATTTTCCCATATGGCATTGCAATATATCTGTAGGGCTGCATTCCCAACATTTTAACACAGCAGAAAGAGTGTGTGATACAAACTTATGTCCCACACAAAAAACTTTATGAAAACGTATGCACACCATGCACTCTGTACTCAGTAAAGCTAGGATAAATCTAAACTGGAAATGTAAAATGCAGGAAGGGGATGAACTCACAAGAAGGGAGTGGAAACTCCTTGCTGCCCCTTTTCTTTTTGATTTGGTGTATGGATCCCTCTGTCTCTGAGTCGACCACCACCTTTGACATCCTCTCTATCAGCTCCTCCTCTCTTCTGCTCCATTCATCCTCAAGATTCTTCTTTTCCTTGTCTATTTTTTTCTTGTACCACTCTTTCAGACTTAAGCCCCCCTTTCCTTTCTCTTTTATAGACAAGTAACCACCTCTGTTTCTGGCCACCATCTCCTCTATCTTCTCCAGCAGCTCTGTGACCTGAGTGCCATCAGTCCTGTTCATATTGTTGAGAACATGATACCTGTTCCCACATTTCTCTACAAGCCACTGGAGGGCCTTCCCTTCAGTCTCAATTCGCTGCTCAATAGTTGTGTCTCCCAACCAGCCTCCCCTGGTGAACAGCACTATAGTGTGTCTCCAGACTCTCTCCTTGAGAAGCTCCAGGTGTTCCTCCGCTGATCTCCTGTGTGTCTCTGTGAATGATGACCTCACATCAATCACCAGGAAGAGAGCGTGGGCTCCTGGGGGACACAGAGACACACTGCGCACAATCTTCTGTTTATCCAGCTCTAGAGTGTCCTTTACAGGCCTACTCTTCCACCAGCCTGGTGTGTCGATCACAGTGATCTGCCTCCCAGCTACTTCACCTTGTCTCTTCACACACTGTGCAGTTCTTCCTCCAGACTCAAACTCTTCTTTTCCCAGGATGGTGTTTCCTGCTGAACTCTTCCCAGCATGTTGCCACCCAAGCAGCACAATCCTCATCTCTGAGAGATGGTGTTCATCTCCTGTCCGAGAGAAAGATAGAAAACAATTTATTCCTCATCAGGAATGCTAACACACAATCAGCTCTGAGATGAGCTTCTCTCTGCAAGTGTGGATTTGTGTGGAATAGACACAAGGGCTAACTGTTTCTTTCTGCAAGAGAACAGTACAATATGAGACTTCATTTTCCTGTTGCCATCTCTGAATTGTATTGAAGGGGTGCACCTGACCTACCTCAAACCCACACGTCGAGTAAAGTATTTTGAAATACTGGTTGTTTGTGTGTTTTAAACACAGTATTTGCAAATATAGAGTATGTTAATAATGGGACATGTTTGAAAATATTTTACAAAGTATTAGAATGTATTTTATGGACAGCATTCTAATACTTTGTAAAATATTTCCAAACATTTCCCATTATTAACATACTCTGTATTTGAAAATAGAAAAATTGAGTTAATAGCATTTGACTTCTGCCACTTTGGGGCAGCAGTGTGGCATAGTCTTATTACGGATCTGAACCAATCACAATGCTTTGCTACGGGCAGCAGTGTGGCGTAGCAGTAAGGAGCAGGGCTTGTAACCAAAAGGTTGCTGGTTTGATTCCCTGCTGGGGCACTGCTGCTGCACCTTTAGGCAAGGCGTTTAACCCTGAGTTGCCTCAGTAAATATCCAGCAGTATAAATGGATAACATATAAAAACTGCTACCTATAGAGGTGACTCTGGATAAGAGTCTCTGCTAAATGCTGATAATGTAATGTAATGCTTTCACTGTGCCAGAAGTTCACAGGGTGATATTCAAATTACATTAATTTACATTATTGTCACTTAGCAGATGCTCTTATCCAGAGCAACTTACATAGGTTAAAATTTTATCCACATACACATATGAATATTTGGGATGTTCCAGAGGCAACTGTGAGGGTTAAGTACCTTACCCGAGTGTACAACAGCAGTGCCCCAGCAGGGAATCGAACCAGCAGAACCTTTTGTGCAGACATGATAATTGGGTTTATCTGACTGCAAATGTTAACTTTTGATTGTGTACTCACACTGGTGTCATGCGAGGATGCAATTGCTGTAATGTCATCCTCAAGTGATCAACCAATAAATGCCACTCTCTGGCCTTGGGTGGGCTTGAGTATGTCTCTCAGTTTTCCAACAGAAGCTTAGCTGACCCTAAAGCACTCTGCAACCGTTTGAGATGGAGAGATGGCACAGCTGTACCAGGGAGGTGTCACAGAGATCCTCCAGGGAAACGATTCCTCTTCATCATTTTTCTTAGTCACCCCCAAACCTCTGGATGCAGACTAAACTGAACCAGCAACCTTCTGGTTACAGGCCCTGTGCACTACCACCATGCTACACTGATGCCCTGGATCTCTGGAATGTCCAGTTTCACATTATGTTACATTATTGTCATTTATCAGATGCTCTTATCCAGAGCGAATTACGTAGGTTACAACTTTTACATGCAATCCATTCATATAGCTTGACATATGCTTAAAGAACTGGGGGATAAGTACCATGCTCCAGGGTATAACAGCACTGTTCCAGTGGGGGTATTGAGCCAGCAACCTTATGAGCCCTGCTTCTTACAACTACGCCATACTATTGCCCATGAGTTGTGAGATGAGTTGTGTTTTGTTAATGTAAATAATTTCATCTTAAAATAATATTTGATATTGAGTAAAGCAAATTTGGTATAAAATAGAAAAAGATCTCACCTCTGAAAAGTGCTCTGAGAGTCTTCCTCTGGTTCTGCACCTTCATCAGCCTCTGTTTTGCTCTTTCTTCCACTGCCCTCCTCTTCTCTTCCACCTCCTGTAAGAGCATTCTGTCCAATTCATAGTGACAGCCACCATGTCCTGCCACCATCTCCTCTATCTTCTCCAGCAGCTCTGTGACCTGAGTGCCATCAGCCCTCTTCTCATTGTTGAGAACATGATACCTGTTCCCACATTTCTCTACAAGCCACTGGAGGGCCTTTCCTTCAGCCTCAATGTGCTGCTCAATGGTTGTGTCTCCCAGCCAGTCTCCCCTGGTGAACAGCACTATAGTGTGTCTCCAGACTCTCTCCTTGAGAAGCTCCAGGTGTTCCTCCACTGCTCTCCTGTGTGTCTCTGTGAATGATGACCTCACATCAATGAGCAGGAAGAGAGCGTAGGGTCCTGGGAGACACAGAGACACACTGCGCACAATCTCCTGTTTATCCAGCTCTGACGTTTCCTTCACAGACATGCACCACCAGCCTGGTGTGTCGATCACAATGACCTGCCTCCCAGCTACTTCACCCTGTCTTTTCACACACTGTGCAGTTCTTATTCCAGACTCAAACTCCTCTCTGCCCAGGATGGTGTTTCCTGCTGAACTCTTCCCAGCACATCTCCCCCCCAGCAGCACAATCCTCAGCTCTGAGAGATGGTACTCTTCTCCTGAGAGAGAGAAAGAACACAATTTGCAACTCCTTGTCGGGAGTGTTAACACACATTCAGCTCAGACCCCTTACAGTACAGAACCCAACAACAGTGTGATGAAGGACCAATACATCAGTATATTTATTGCTCTTAGCAACTGCATTCCTAACATTACAAGTGATCATTTTGTAAAAGGTGTTGTACTGTATGAATTTCATTTGAGACAGAATAGCCACTGTAACGGTACATAATGGACTGCTTAATGAAGGATTAAGACGAGGATCATCTTCACCCAATTTGAGCAAAAGGTTCTGACAACAAAAAAGTTTCTTAGGAGTCAGTCACAGAGTTTCATTTGCACATCAGCTGAGTGGGGTTGAATGTTTGTGTGTAATTATGTCCTCAGTCATTCACAAACTTACCAATACCAAGATCCCAGTTCCCTAGCTAAGTTCATCATTGTCTGACTACTAAGAACGTGTGTGTGTGTGTGTGTGTGTGTGTGTGTCCTGATTTTCCTTGAACTTTTAAAAAATAAATTATCTGTTTTTTTTCTGCTGTTTTTGTGGATGACACATTGGCCAGCACTGTAGTGGATCAATACATCAGTGTCACTTCAGGTGAGTATTAGTAATTTTCTACCTTATTTTGACCTAATTATTTCATACTTCATTGTTCTATGACATGTTTCTACAAATGTTTAAATCAGAGAGAAACAAAGGACAAAGAAGACTCACTCTGATGGGAAGTTACACCACAAGCAGCACCAAAACTGAACTGCAAGAGGAGCTAAATGAAGGATTAATATAGCAGTGATGGTCCCGATACATATTAGCAATTACATTGAGTAATTTTGTCCCAGGGTTTTAAGATGCCTTTACGATATTTTAAGTCATAAATAATCAAAGGACTCACTCTGAGAGGTTACGCCACCAGCTGCCATCTCTGTCCTCTCTGTTCCTCTCTTAATCCCCAGAGTCCTCTCCTTTCTCTGTAAAAATCATGACATAAATAAATATAAATAAATAATTTTCACCATTCAGAACAGGATCTAATTATTTTATATTTTATCTCATTGCAACTTGTACAGAAATTGCCATCACATAAAAGTCTTTATTTTTCTTCTACATCTTACCGAATTTCTGTCATTCTTTTTCATAGTCAGTATCACATCTCAAACATGTTTCATATCTACACTCAAATCAAGGAATTAATTTTTTATTTTCATGCAAACATTTCAAAGTCTCAGTGGTGTAAGTTATTCATCACACAGTCCCAGTAGAAGCAACAGTAATGCTCTGGATCAGACTGTGGTCATTTCTGAGGTTAGGCGTGCAGATGGTCCTTTCCTCTGCTGTCTTTGATGGACCAGCTCAGATGTGTGACTCCTCTTTCGGCATCTCAACATTCTTCACATCTCAAAGTTCTGCATTCCATTGCTCGAATCAACCCACCTCTTCTCAGTACTTTGATCCACACTGGTGGAATGAGCTTCCTGCTGAGATTCGTAGAAAAGACTCCCTGGGTACCTTCAAGAGAAAGCTGAAAACTAATCTACTCAAGATTTATCTGTAGTCTACCTTCCTCTCTATCTATCCTATCTATCCCTATATTCTATTTTAAAAAAGCACTCTACACTAATTTAGCACCTAACTCAGTATCTTACTGACCTCTTACACTACTTTTTGATAACTACTCTTAGCATTGTGATGCACTAATTTGGAAGTCGCTCTGTGTAGGAGCGTTTGCTAAATGATCTAATGTAATGTAAAGTGCGCTGGCCATGCAGGTGTGGTAGAATGGTGTTTTTCTGGTTAGACCAGGGTGACTTTACTACACAAAGCATTCTTTTTCAGATAGTACGTTCAGGAAGAAGATAAAGGCAAGCATTGAAGTAAATCACATTTTGTCTGAAATCGTTTACATATTAATAATTAATGTCTCTGTGTGAACTTTACCGATGCAACTCCATAACTGCCTGGGCACTACAGCAACAATCAGATCTGCCATCTTTCCTCTACAGTTACAGCAAATCTCTCACATTCATGCTGTACAAGCAGAGGGTCTGTCTCTACAAGGCTGGTTTTATAAAAGACCCATAAGTGTGGCTGTTTAAATAAGCTTTTGGGTGGTGACTGTCTGCTGCCACTTTGCAGATTTTGCATTTCATAAGAGCTGGCAGTCACTGTCAAACAGTGACTTAGATTACAGTAACCAGGGTTCAGAATTGTGCCTGACAGCTTTTTCATTTGTTTCCGATTTTTTGCTGTATGTTTAACATCCTCTCTGCTTGGACATAAAAACAAGCCATACTTCTCTCTCTCTTTTTCACATTTTCACAGTTTAAAGAGGCTCACATTTCAATCGTATTTTTCTCATTACTCTATATACATACAAAGAGAGAGTTCCCACACATACCTGGCTGAAACAGCACTTCTATCACTGGTCCCAGTCTTCCCAGCATGCAGCAGCTCTCTGTGAAAGCACTGCAGTCTGTAACACTCACAGACAATCCCACAGAATGGAGCCTCTTCAGGTAGAGTCTGTGTTCTTAATGTGAATGCAGGGAGTGAAAGTGGAAGTTTTTGTGTGTTCTGTGTTTCCCTGAGCGCAAGAATGTGCCTTTTGTATTACGTTTTTTTTTTCTTTTTATATTATTCTGATAAAGTGTTGCGGCACGTTAACTCTCTCAAGGACCCCCCATTCTGCATTCCCCACAGGTGAGCAGGAGGGAAACAGGACGAGAGGCCAGACTGGACAGGATTTATTATATTTATATAATAAATATAATAATTTATTATTATTATTGTTTATATAATAATACACACACGTTAACATACCCCCCCCCCCCCCCCAACCACCCCATTCTCAACCACAGATGGCTCCTATGAGGGTGGATTGCTGAGTGAATCACTACTAGTTAAAAACATGAAAGTGGAAAGACAGATATCCACTTTCAATGACTAAATTCGACAATAGTATGTTTAAGAACAAGAACACAAGCACAATAGTAGGTTAAGAAAAAAACACTCATCAAACCAGGCCACACACACACACCCACACACCAGCAGTAATCCTCTCAGCTGCAGTACATATTCAACACTGTGTTTTAATTTTAATTAAATGGTAACCAGACAACTAAACTTCATTCATAACCCAAAAGATTTTTCAAATACATCTGAAATCAAAACAAATCTGCCTATTTCTTTGCATACAAATGAAAATCATACAAATGAAAAACAGAAGTTTATTGATTATCTGCATTTTCACCCTGTTCCACAACTTTCTGTTCTCCAGGAATTCTGTACAGAAGCTCTGAAGAGGCACAAGTTTACAAATTACTGCTCTCCACCTCAGCTCCCCAAAGACACAGGTGTCCCTCCAGGACACAAGAGTCTATTCCAGCTGGCACAGGGACACTGAGGAGAATACCCAAAACCCAGGATAGAGGGGCTCAGTGAATGTGGAGTGGAATGTGTGCAGGAGGGTCAGTGTGTCAGAGGAGACCTTGTAGAAGGACAGAAAACCAGCCGACCAGTCCAGATGCACTCCTATTCTGTGGGAAAGGGAAGGGGGGGAGGTTACGGGAGTTTCCTGTTTATTGTGCCAGACAGAGCATTGGCCATTTCTGAAGGTCCAACACCAGGACTTATCATTTTGCCCAAGGCGACTGTCTTCTCCTTTCTTGCTGATTCCTTTATATGCCACTCCTACATCACACCAGCCCCAATCACATTTGGCCTCCCAGTAGCAGCGCCCAGACAGACCCTCTCTGCACAGCACTTGAGGACAGAAGACAAATCTCTCTGGGTGATCAGGATATGACTGCTCCTCTCTCCTCCATGTCACCTTTCTCTTCCCTTCCAACAGGGACAGATTTCTGTGTGCTGTGTTGGGGTCCAGGGTGAGTTGACAGGAATCTGCACACAAAACACAGGTTTGTTAGGGAATCTGCAGGGAGGGCTTGTGCAAAAGCAGCGGCAGCCCCATTCAACAGGTGCCTCAGCACATCAGAGGAGCAGCAGGATGCCAGGAAGAACCAGCCCTACTAACAGATTAGGGAGCAGCTGCAGTCAGTCAGTAATCACTGAAGCTGCTCATGTTGCCTCCTCGATGAGTTTGTACTTAGGCACATCTCCTACTTGGGGGGAGTGTTCAGACCTGTTTTTTTATTTTCTGTCAGTCTCCTTGGACTGCTCGGTGGACTTCTCACTGAGGGCTTTAGCCTACAATTTGTTTTCAGAAATTAAATTGGTTTTGTTGTAGCTGGGCTTTATATTGTTCTGTTATTTCCTTTATATATGGATGTCTTTGCTCACTTTGGTCTGATACTTACATTTGAGCAGCCTTTGTCTGCTCCTGCTCTCTCCAACACGGTCCACACTGCAGAAAACCAGAAGAAGAAGACAGTCAGGAAATAACTGCTACGAACTAGCAACAGGACAGGGACACGCAGGGCAGATATAGGGCAGGGCTGACAAGGGGATGGGAAGCAGGTGTGCAGGCAGGCAGGTGAAGACAATCAGGTGGGCAGAGACAGGGCAGAGAGCGGGGCAGGGCTAAAACACAAGGAAAACAAAAGCACATGGACAGGGAAAAAACAAAAACACAACAGCTAGGGGGCGGGAGCACTGACAACATCTGTTTTTCAGGGTTTGGGCTAGGCCCCTTATCTCCAGTGAAGGGCAATCTTAATGCTTCAGCATACCAAAACATGTTGGACAATGCTATGCTTCCAACTTTGTGGCAACAGTTTGGGGAAGGCCCTTTTCTTTTCCAACATGACTGTGCCCCAGTGCACAAAGCAAGGACTATAAAGACATGGTTTGATGAGTTGGGTGTGGAAGAACTTGGCAGGCCCGCACAGAGCCCTGACCTCAACCCCACTGAGCACCTTTGGGATGAACTGGAACGGAGATTGCGAGCCAGGCCTTCTCGTCCAACATCAGTGCCTGACCTCATAAATGCTCTACAGAATGAATGGGCACAAATTCCCACAGAAACACTCCAAAATCTTGTGGAAAGCCTTCCAAGAAGAGTGGAAGCTGTTATAGCTGCAAAAGGGAGATCAACTCCATATTAAAGTATATGTATTTGAATACAATGTCATTACAATGTAATGGTCAGGCATCCAAATACTTTTGTCCATATTGTGTGTGTGTTTGTGTGTGTATAGAAGAGCACAGATATATATATATATATATATATATATATATATATCTTCACTTTATGATCAAAACCTGAGCCCTCAAAACTTGTGTGTACTTGTCGTGAAACAGATGATTTATATGGTACTATATGATATATGGTAATCTTATTTCAGAGTAATGAGGTCAAAAGAATTTCGATCCAGTGTTTGTCTTGGAACTAGCAGACCAAAATGAAATAGAAGACACCCTAGACAACTGAGGCCATAAATGGCAGGGATTGACAAAATCAGTACACAGCCAGCGAGCAAGCTAACTCTGTTTCACGGCTGCAGGCATTCCTGATCCTTGCTGCTGGTCTGACAAAACAAATCAACTTTTATTTAGGCTTAACAGCCAAATCCTTTAACAGTTCAGTAACTCCTACTGTTTTCAATACACAAAGTACCACTGACCACTGCTGCCACAACACTGTAGCTGTACTAATGCTGACTGTGGAAACTGTAAAAGTGGAGTAAATTTAATCATTGCACTGATGTCAGGGCTCAGGCAGGGACTCAAGCGCAGACAGCGGAATAGGGTGCGCAAAGCAAAGTTTAATAAAGCCAACACGGGGAATCCAGAAAACGTAGTCAAAACAGGCGAAGTCGGAAAACCAGAAAAGCACGGCTAACAATACCAAAAATCGGATCCAAAAACGTGGTCAAGTAAACGGGCAAGAGTACAGATAAACAGCAGGCAGGCAGAACAGGAACAGGAACAGGAACAGGAACAGGAACAGGAACAGGAACAGGAACAGGAACAGGAACAGGAACAGGAACAGGAACAGGAACAAACGGCTTGTAGCGACACACACGAACTGAGACGAACTCACGATGAGACAAGAAACAAACAAGGAATATATAGGGCAAGGCAGATGACAAGATGGGGTTCAGGTGTGCAGGTAGGCGGGTGGAGCCAGTCAGATGACCAGGTGGGCGGAGACAGGGCGGAGAGCAGGGCAGGGCTGGAACACAGGAAAAAAACAAAAGCACATGGACAGGGAAAACAAAAACAAAAACAAAACAAACCCGGCTAGGGAGCCGCAGTCCTGACAACTGATGAGACGTCTGTAATGCCACATTTCACATTTGAACCCATCCAGAAATCTCTCTTTTTTTACATTAAATTACTTGCGTTTAGCAGTCTCTTAGCCAGAGCAACAATTCAAACAAAAAATTAAAGTTATGGGTAAACAAGGAGGTAACACAACATATGTTACTGTAAACCTACTGACAATGATTACATTTTAGCTTGAAATTTAGAACTTTAAACTTATACCCAACCACAAGGCCAAACTACTCTCTGTGTTATTTTGAATGCAGATTCATTCATGTATACAGACGGTATAGCAACACTACAGGAATCAATCCAGGGCTTAATCTAACACTTTACCTCAGTTTTTCCAGTGTACAATCAGGATCTTTGAGCTGTGTAGAGAGCTTTTCCACTGCTGGGTTGCTTGGGTAATTGTAACTCAGATCCAGCTCTCTCAGGTGTGAGGGGTTTGAATGCAGAGCAGAAGCCAGAGAAGCACAGCCTCTCTCTGTGACTCCACACAGTGACAGCCTGCAGAGAGAAGGAGGAAAGCTCTTTATTCTCCCAACTTCTGACACGTAGCTCATTTAAGTGGGAAGTGGCTGCTTTTACTCCTTTATAGTCATTGTGCATCTAAATAAAAACCTTTTTCAGGCAATACCCCAGTGATCAAACTGATACCCCAACAAGATATCTTAACAAACCAAGCAGTCATAATATTTTGGGGATAAACTGTAAAACACTTACAGTCAACTCATTATTAGGCTGTGGAATACTGAGTTTACACTGTTATTTTTTAAATAAGTATTGTTTGGCATAGGGGTTTGTGACATAGGGGCATAAGTTCAGCTGTAGTGGTAAGGCGCAGGTCTTATAACAAAAATTTGCTGGTTTGATTGCTGTTGTACCTTTGGGCAAGGTACTCAACGCCCAATTGCCCCAGAAAATATCCAGCTGTATAAGTGGATTCCACTATAACCTATGAGTCAATCTGGATGAGAGCATTTGCTAAATGACAATAATGTAATGGGTCAGTCTGACCCTAGGGTTGGCCACCTATATGGGGCGCTGAATGTAACAGACCTTTTTTCGTAGACACACATACGAAACACATAAATTCATTACGAAACCATGTAACACCACAACGCGTTTTGTCCACGAAAAACACAAACGCGTTAGCATTGTGTCCACAAAATATTGAAGAGAGCACATAGGCCTACTTTCGTACCTCATGTTTCACATTGACAGATTAACACATTGTGGTTTCTAGTCTCCTCAATAGCTCGTCTCAATGTCAAGACTGAGTGTCTCCGATATCAACATTTCTGTGTTGGGTTGGTGACAACCAGAATGTGGTTGACGACAGCACAGCACATGTTGATTGCAACGATGCCCTTACTGAATGTAGTATATCTCCTCTAAATATCAACCATTTTGTTAATTAATAATTAATAATTAACTGTGATGAAAGTTTAACTGATTGATTTGCTACGATTGCAACCTAACACGTAAAGGTTGATATCAGGGACAGTAAGCCTTAATATTAAGATAAGCAATTGAGGGGACCAAGCAACCACATTGTCAAATGTAAGGTTGTTAGTGTTTAACATCACGCATGTGCAATCAACAGAGCTGGATATCAACAACTTTCCCCACCGAGCATGATGCAAAACAGGTGTCCTTACCAAGGTTGCATGATGTGACACATGCCAATAAGAACACAAAAGGAGACCCAAACTGCAAGAGGAGACAATGTAAGTGGTCATATATACATATATATATATCTCCCCTTGCGCCACATTTGCATGTATTACCGCAAACCAGTGTTAATTTTGTCAGCTTTTTTAAAATTATATGTTTTGACTAAAACACATATTAGTTACATTTTAGTCATTTCACCCTTCTTTGTTTTACTCTGGACATTTTAGCCTAGTTTTAGTCTCATCTTTTTAATAACATTTTTGTCTTTTTGTTGTTTTTATTACATCATTGCAAACCTCAACCTTTCATTGAGCACACAAAATGTTTTAATCACTAAGATGGCAAAATAGCGAACATCACTATTGTCAGATTTCATCTGGGACTCTTAAGCTGTGTACTTGATGTATTCTGTCACCACTGGCAAACCTATTTACACTAATAAAGGTCTTGCTTAGTAGCTGACAGGTTGAATCAAGTGTGCTAGTGTTTGAATAGACTTAATATACGGAATATCAAGCAGGATTGTAATTTAGAAGGTTACAAACAATTCAACTCCAAAGTACAGTACACATATTCAACTTAAAATTGTACCTTGAGGGCAGTTACTCACTAGCTAATATTATTTTGCTTTCATGACAAGGAAATGTCAAGTTCAATTTTTGTTATAAGATTAGTATGTTGTTATAATGTTCTATAATGTACCTCGCCTGTAAAACTAACTGATGGTTAAATTGACTTTTACAAACTAACCGAACCATCCGGTAGTTGATTTATTTTTTAACTCCAAAACAATTAGGCGTATAGTTAGCAACAGTAAGATGAATTCAAGGATGCTAAACCAGCGAGGAAAACATGTACTCAATTAACGCTGATGCGCGTTTCCCCGCGAAAATATGCATATTACAATGTTCGTGTTGTACTAAATAAAACAAAAATGTACCACATCATCCATAACCATAGTAGATGAGCTAAAATATTAACGTAAACAAACGCTAGAAAAGTCTCCAAACAGCATAGACATATAACTTGGTTTTTTTCGCCAGCATGTTAAGTTAGGAAGAACTGCGCTACGGAAGGACATCGAGTGTACTTTCAGCACTGCGTGCAAACGTCTGACTATTGAACATATTCAAAAGAGGTAATGATAAATTGAATGTCTTAGCCCACTAAGGAAATTTTCGTCTCGTCACATTTTTCGTCAGAGACAACGAAAAGATATCGTTACTGTTTTTCCCAAACGTGTTTCGTCAAGTTAATCGTCTTCGTTATGGGAAAAATGGTTGTTGACGAATGGTTTTAGTCATAGTTTTCGCTGACGATGAGTTGCAATCAATCACACGCATGGCGCGTTCAACAACTCTGTTTTTGGTATCAGGATAGGTGGATTAAATATTAAAACCGCACAGACAGCTAGCTACGTAGCTACTTAGCTTGTTAGTTAAGTTAGCTTGCTAGCTAATTATGGAGAGGAATGTACAAGGTTTTCTACAAGCGTCGGGTAGCCCAAAGCTGGTTAAAAACTGTAAGAATTTCAGATTATCTTGTACTGTTAATTATCAAAACAAATGAACATCTTTTTGAAAAAGGATACCCACTACAGTAAATATACAATACATTGTATTTTAAAGAGGTCGTTACATACTTCTTTAAACTTAGAAAATTAATCTAGTCTGTGTAACAAGCTCTTGAAGAACTTACCTCAGTATCTCCAGTTTACAGTGTGGATTCCCCAGTCCATCAGAGAGCAGCTCCACTCCTGAATCCTGCAGCTCATTGTCACTCAGGTCCAGCTCTCTCAGACTGGAGGAGTTTGAGCTGATAGCTGAGGCCAGCACTTCACAGCATTCCTTACTGAGGTTGCAACTGTTCAACCTGATAATGATATCATGTAACATCACATAATTCCACATTACCCCCAGCCCCCAAACTAACAGGACCAAGGCACTGAAGTTAAACTTTTGAAATTACTGGCACCAAATGAGAGAAAGGAAACTTAGCTGCTTATGTCTGTCACTTAACATAAAACATACTTTTTAAAATCTATTCCATCCATCCTAAGATACATTTCTTGACTCACTTATATTACTGTTACAGAGAGCAAGGATTTTAACAGTTTAGAAAATGTAATGTTATTCAAAAATATAATAAAAATAAGTATAATTAACATGTATAATATGTAAAATTATGAACACAATACTTTAAAAGTGTAACGCTTCCGTAACAGTTCTTACAGAACTGTTATGTTTGATATTTTACATAACCAGGTATAGCAATCGAGCTGGTAAGTAGCTGACCTCAGAGTCTCCAGTTTACAGTTGGGGTCCTCAAGTCCAGTAGAGAGCAGCTTCACCCCTGCATTTGTTATGCAGTTGTAGCTCAGATCAAGCTCTCTGAGGTATGAGGGATTTGAACACAGAGTGGAACCCAGAAAAATACAACCTCCCTTTGTGACTCCACATAGTGACAACCTACAGAAAGAACAAGACAAGCTCTTCAGTCTCTCAGCTCTGACACACAGCTCAGCTGAATAGGAAGTGAGTGCTTGTACTATTTAATAATGTTTATATTGTTAAATGCAAAAGATTCTCTCTGAGATCCAATCAATGCCCCAGCAAAACATTTGATCAAACATGGGCATCCTATTATATTTTTTGTAAAACAAGGTTTGCGTTTGCATACAGGCAAGTTTCTTTTCTTTCCTTTTTTTTTTCTTGCTAAAGCGATATATCAGTGTAGCCCCACTATATAGGCCCTGAAAACCTGACCTCAGTGACTTCAGTTTACAGTTTGGATCCTCCAGTCCAGCAGAGAGCCACTCCACTCCTGAATCCTGCAGGTCATTGTCACTCAGGTCCAGCTCTCTCAGACTGGAGGAGTTTGAGCTGATAGCTGAGGCCAGCACTTCACAGCATTCCTTACTGAGGTTGCAACTGTTCAGACTGGAAAGGAAATGATGTCATATCAGATAATTCCACACAACCCCCAGCCCCCACACTACCTACAGGAGCTGGAGCCATGTCATTAACTAACAATGATCAGGAGCCCACAGCACTGGTTCTCCTGTGGATAGGGGTTGGCATATTGGCAGGGGTTCCTCATCTCACCACTTTTTGACACTCTTCTTGGCCTCAGTAGGTAGAGGCAAGTTGTTTGGATGATGTCATTGAAGTCATGCCCATCTTCCAATGGGCACTTAGCTGTCTTAGGTGAACTGGGTGACTTGCAGTGTAAGGAATAGTTGCTTTGGTGTATGAGTGTATCAAAGGATTGCATTTACTTCAAAACAATTAAAAACTTACACGAGCTGGGTGTCACCATCCTGCCACTAACTACAACTACACAGATCCACAGATCTTTGTATTATTGGAATAAGACAATAGTAGGCTCTGAGCAGTGGTGTAGTGGGGATTTTTTTTTTTTGTGGGGGAACACTATTTTAATGATATCATCACAAAGAATGCACTACGCGCACGCACACACACACACACACACACACCCATACAAAAGTAGACTTAAAATAATCGCCAGATACAGAAACTACTTATGCTTACTGTAGCTACTGTATTACAAAAACTTACATTATCAACAACATTCATAATGTGTGTGGCATTGCTTCATTCATAACCACACACAAATTATGCCAATTCATAACAATAACAGACACACAGCATCCGCAAACTAATTCAAACCAAAGGCATACAGTCCAGTATGTATAAATACAGGCCGGAGTAGCTCCAAGTTGTTTGCTCAGACGGCTAAAGAACCTATGCTGTTTTTCTTTTTCTGGCTTCATATCTTTACGAACACAAAAATCTATATTTTTACAATTACATTGTACTCACATTACAAGATACATTAAATGTGTTTTTAGCATCATTTCCTTTGTTGGTTATATCATAAACACAGGTGGTACAAACTTAATGTTACACAACTTTAATTCCTCTTCAGAGAAGTTTTTTTTGTTATTTCTTCCATGTTTGGAGTTTTGCATATTTGGACCAAAAGTGTAGTAGTACGCAAAGAGCTGTTCTATTATAATTTTTAACCCTAATATAATGGTGTATATTATATCAAGTCACAGAAGAACTGACCTCAGTGTCTCTAGTTTACAGTGTGGATTCTTTAGTCCAGCAGAGAGCAGCTCCACTCCTGAATCCTGCAGGTCATTGTCACTCAGGTCCAGCTCTCTCAGACTGGAGGAGTTTGAGCTGATAGCCGAGGTCAGAGCTTCACAGCATTCCTTACTGAGGTTACAGCTGTTCAGCCTGGAAACAAAGTCATGTCATGAGATCTTGAGATAATTCCACAAAAGTGCCCTGATGCTATGCAACCTACAGTGAAATAATTTTTAAGGAATGAGAGGACAGTAAGTTGTGGACAATCACAAACAAGTCAATGTTTGGAAAATGCACAGACATAATAGAAAAACACACACAATGGGCCAGATCAAATTTGGTATTTAGGGTTAGGGTTAGTGTGGTATTTTGGTTTTTTACACTCAGTTAATAATGTAATAGTTCACCAGGTATACAGAAGTAGGGACCCTTCGAAGGCCATGCGACTACATTATAGTAGTTTTATCACACTAGAGTTTGTGCTAAAGTCTTCATGGTGCTGTACATGAGTTATTTCTGAACTGCCACAATACGTCTCTACACATGCATGTGAAAGGAATTATTTATTATCTGTTGATCACAAGTTTTTTTTTTTTTAATCACATTTTATTCAGGTATTTAAAGCTGATTTTATTGAGAAATATTAATATTTTTTCTCATATAAAAGAAGGATACTCTGCCTGGTCTCTACAAATGAAAGATTTCCAGTGTCTGCTGTAAGGGGAACATAAACTTGCTACATGCAGCAGAAAAGTCTGTCATGAGTAGCGACTGGGCAGTTTCTATGCAGTCAGTTTTGGACAGGGGGAAGTCCATCTACCCTCAACAATAGGATTTGAACTAACAATGCCACTGAAACAGATGGCATGCATCCAAAATCATAATTGCAATGATGTCTTCTTTTCACATTTGTAATTGTTGTGTTCAGAGCATTGCAGCTTCAGGACTTGTACTACTTACAAAGCTCTTGTGGAGGCCTTGATCACTGGCAGCAGTCTCAGAAGACCTTCATCTGATCTGATGTATTTCTTCAAGTCAAACACATTCAGCTCCTCTTCTGATGTCAACAACACAAAGACCAGAGCTGACCACTGTGCAGGTGAGAGAACTTGCTTGGAAAGACTTCCTGAGCTCAGGTAACTTTGGATTTCTTCCACTAGAGAATGGTCATTCAGTTCATTCAGACAGTGGAACAGATTGATGGACCTCTCTGGAGAGGGATTCTCCCTGATCTTGTCTTTAATGTACTGGACTGTTTTCTTAATGCTCTGTGAGCTGCTTCCTCTCTGTGTGAGTAGGCCTCGTAAGAGAGTCTGATTGGAGTCCAGTGAGAGGCCAAGAAGGAAGCGGAGGAAAAGGTCCAGGTGTCCATTCTCACTCTGCAAGGCCAGCTTTACTGCCGTCTTGAGCAACAAAGCTAATTTTGAGCGAGGGATCAACCTAAAGAAACCACCGTGGAAGCTGCGGTCCATGACATTTCTGTTACTGTTTCTATATGACAGAAACACATACAGAGCAGCAAGATATTCCTGAATGCTCAGATGCACAAAGGAGTACACTTTCATTTCCATTCCAGCCTCTTCTCTGAAGAGTTCAGTGCATACCCCAGAGCGCACGGAAGCTTCATTGACATCAATGTCACTTTCTTTCAGGTCTTCTTCATAGAAAATCAGATTTCCTTTTTCCAGCTGTTGAAAAGCCAACTTCCCCAGTTTGAGAATAAGTTCTTTCTTCAAAACAGAATTTGTCTCAGTTTTTCCAGGGTACTTCTGATTCTTTATTGTCATCTGAATGACTAGAAAGTGCGTGTACATTTGAGTCAGAGTCTTAGGGATTTCTCCACTCTCTGACTCACTCATCATTTTCCCAAGCACAGTGGCTGCAAGCCAACAGAAGACTGGTATGTGGCACATGATGTAGAGGCTCCTTGATGACTTTATGTGTGTGATAATTCTGCTGGCCAGGTTCTGATCACTGAATCTCTTCCTAAAGTACTCCTCCTTTTGTGGATCATTAAACCCTCTTACCTCTGTATGTCGTACCTGATAGATATGTTCAGAATGAATCTGATTGGCTGCCGCTGGTCGGGTGGTGATCCAGAGGAGAGCAGAGGGAAGCAGATTCCCCTTAATGAGGTTTGTCAGCAGCACATCCACTGATGTTGACGCCGTTATGTCACAACAGTTTCTGCTGTTCTTGAAATCTAACTGAAGTCGACACTCATCCAGACCATCAAAGATGAACAAAACTTTGTACTGGTCATTCAGGATGGATTCAAACTCTTTCATTTCTGGGAAAAAGTACTCAATTAGTTGTATCAAACTATAATTTTCCTTCCCCATCAAATTCAGCTCTCGGAAAGGTAGAGGAAATATGAAATGAACATCCTGATTGGCTTTTCCTTCTGCCCAGTCAAGAATGAACTTCTGCACAGAGACTGTTTTTCCAATACCAGAAACACCATTTGTCAGAACAATTCTGATGGATTTGTCTTGACCAGGTAAGGGTTTAAAGATGTTGTTGCATTTGATTGCACTCTGCTTTGTTTCCTTAGATGCTGTTTCAATCTGTCTCACCTCATGCTCACTATTGATGTGCCCACTTTCCCCTTCTGTTATGTACAACTCTGTGTAGATATTATTGAGATGAATGTCATGTCCTTGTTTGCTAGTCCCCTCAAATATGCATTTGAATTTGATCACCAGCTTGGATTTCAGTTTGGTTTGCACCCTTCTCAGAACATCACCTGTGGAAAAAGAAAATGAGTTTTTAAGAACATTAAGTAGGCAATTAAGAATAGACAATTGTGAAATGTGGTGTTCTAGGTTAATTTGACGCGTATGTGTTTCCAACTGAAGATAACATGCTTCAGTAATTTGTTGATATGATACATTCAGCTCACTATACAGTAAATTTCATGAAATTATTTATTATTTGATGATAATTTCTTAAAATTTTATTAATTATAAAATGTTAAGAAATTATCAAATGATCTATTCCCACGAGAAAAATTGTTGATAGGAAAACAAAATTACGATTACTATCATTGTTACTATTATTAGTATTATTGAACAAGTTCTCTTTTTCTTTCCTTTATTCATACATCAGGCTGTGCGAATATTCATGATATACAAAGGGTTTGAGTGGAATATCCATTTCATAAAATGGATTGATAATTATACATATTGTCTCTCGATAATAGTATATTACATTCTGGCTGGTTTTTATCTAAGTCAATTTGATTTAGTAACCACAAAACATTTACTCATTTTCTGATTTTGTGAAATTTAATATTACATTTCATCTCATATCTACTACACACAAAACAAATCTATTGAAGGGCCTTATCTTTTTGGGGAGTGATAGCAACTAATCTTGGCTTCCCCCTTAGCACCCTTCTGAATCTCATGTGTGGTGGTTTTGTTCCCTGCCTCTCCTGGTCTATGTAGTGGGCCAGCTGATAAAATTTAGCAAACACAGATGATTCATGTTACATTTTAAATCTACACCTCTTTAAGAGGGTGTAGATTTCCCTGGGTAAGAGGGTCCAATAAATGACTAAATGTAAATATAAGTGTTCCAGTAACATCACTTCTTTGCAGTATGCTTTTCATTTCATTTTGTGGAAGATGTGGGGAGATGTTCATGCTTGTTGATATGCAAAGCATTTTTGCACAATTTACCTTTTGCTTGCTCACCCCCCAGTCTCTGTGCGAGATCATTTCGTGGAATTTTCTTCAGGATTGCCACAGTGATCTTGAGGGCCCTTTTTTCACCATAGAAATTCACCATTATGTCGGCAACATCTGGCAAGTCCTTTCCCTCCAGCTGAGCCCGTGGAATGGGATCATATCCTTCCAGTACTTTTTCTTTTAGATAGAATATGAACTTTTTAAAGTGTGTCTTTCCCAAATGCTCCAGAGCCTCCAATATCAGTTGAGCCATAGCAGAGGCCTAAACATCAACAATGGGGATAAATTGGTACTAGATCTGACTGGATATTTACAATCATACAATAAATGACAGCATCAACATTTCAATCTTGACAGTGTTAAAATATTACAATGCAAGGTGTTTTAGAGAAAGGTCAATTCAAACCTCACTCACCCATGTGTCTTATGCATGGGATTATAACAGCAAGCTTTTAAAATGAAACAAAGGGAATGAACAATGAGAACCTGAGGACAGGCACAATACTGTGCAAACTAACTGACCAGACTAAGTGGCCAGCTATCCCACTGCTGACACCATTTGTAGCAAAGGGCAAGAGCAGGCACCCCACCCGGCCTCAAACCCGGGTCTACGGGGTACCAAACATGCGACTTTGATCACCACACCAAAGAGCCAGGCTCTTTGGTATGGCAGTCAGAGCGCATACGCAACCGTAGTGACGGCACTCCGTCACACTGCCCTCCCCTTCGGGAAGCGCACCCATGCGCTTCACACACCATGGCATCCCTCACGCATCCCCCACCATACTTCTCCCTTCCCAGGGCACCCCACTCACTGGTGCTTCAACCATCTCTGGGGTCCCTCACACCATGCTTCACCCATCTCTGGGGTCCCTCACACACCGGGGTCAATCGAACCTGGGGGTCCCTCATACAGCTCACACACCGGGCACGCCTCCGATGGCAGCAAGCCATCCCACTTCTCACACCATTTGTAGCAAAGGGCGAGAGCAGTCACCCCACCCGGCCTCGAACCCGGGTCTACGGGGTACCAAACCAGCCAGGATCTTTGGTATGGCAGTCAGAGCGCATACTCAACCGTAGTGACGGCACTCCATCACACATGTTATGCATATAATTCCAATGGAACATGACGAGAGACACGGCACAGTTGAGACATGGCACTAGGAAAGTGTCTTACACCAATAACAATAGCCCTGGGGCTGTGGGTTCATTTTAAGTTAATTTGGCAGACATTCTGATTGGCCAGCATACAGTCAGAGCTTCAACTCAGTATGAAGTTGTTGCTAGCCCACTTGTGCTAGTGACAGTCCCAGTGCTGATAAAAATGGGAAATTGATTCAACTGATACCTGTCTTGATATTGTTACCAGTAGATTTTGTCTGTATATGACAGCTGTCTTACTACTGCCATTATTTCATCTCTTGGACAATATACATTGGACTGCACTTTTTTCTGTTTTTATATTGTTTTGCAGAAAAATATAACTGGACAAATGGCCCAAACTTTCTAATTCGTAGTTTTATGGAATATACGTCATATGATACTTTTTGAACTTTTACATTGGAATGAAGAAAGCAAATGGAAAATATTTATGTGTGTGTGTGTGTGTGTGTGTGTGTGTGTGTGTGTGTGTGTGTGTGTGTGTGTGTGTGTGTGTGTGTGAAGGGCAGGCTTTGAAAAATGTCCTTATAATGGGAAGGAGCAGGGCTTGAAACCTGAAAGTTGCTTGTTTGATTCCCAGGTGCGGCACCACTCCAGTCCCTGGTGATGCACCAGGGACCAAATTGTCTAAATATCCAGCTGTTCTATTTAATAACTTATAATACTGTATGCTGTGTAAGTGCACTCTGGACAAGACTGCCTGCTAAGCAAAACTTACATTGGATATGAGATTTTTTAAAGTAGATAAAACAGGAACAGTATGCAATCAACAACTGGCTTGCAATATGGTCAGCCAACATTAAACCCCATATTCTTTCTTCTCTATTTTTCATGCTTACCAGCTTGAGTTATGGATTCCTGTACTCACTTTCCTCTGTTTCCAATGGACAACTTCAGTTTCGAATCCACATCAGTGAGCAAGTGCAAAATGCTCAAATGTTTTGGCTCAACTTGTTCAAACAACTCTGGACAACAGGGTCTGCTAAGAAAAATGTAGTCTTATGGTTAGATATGAGGAATTTTGTATGCATTTATTTATTTACAAAAAATAAAACAGGAACAGTCTTCAACTGATGATTGGTTTAAAGTGTTGATTAGTATCAGTTACATTAAACCCCATATTCATTAGTGTCTCACACTTACCAAGTTGTGTTATGGACTTGTGTACTCACCTTTCTCTTTTTCCAATACGCAACCTCAGTTTCATATTCGCCCTTCAAATCCATGTCAGTAAGCAAGTGCAAAACACTGAAATGCTTTTGTAATTTGAAACAAAATTGACCAACAGGATGAAACTGTATTCATTAATGGATCCTTATTTATTTTTAAAAGACACCACCTCCCGCAGAAAAGATAGCACTGCTCAACATTTGTCAACCATTGTCATTATGATTTTGTGGTCAGACTGATGCATGTAGATGAGAACTCAGCAACAGGTTACTTCCTGTTGAACAGGAAACATATTTGCCGAGCTGTCAGCCCTTAAAGCTCTGAAAAGGGGCTGCAAACATTTTCACACCAAAGTGATGTTCACTGATACTGTTGCTGTGTCACTAAATGTGATTCCTAAACCTATGAAGCATCACCTCCTTCACAGCCCCTCTTGCAAACAGGTGCAAAGACTCACCTTTGATCACATTTCTGCATATCAAAAAACTAATTTGTGCTGAAAGTGAAATTAATGACCAGTCGCTGTAAATGATCAAAACGAGTCTCACTGCTGCCTGGCTGCTCAGTTTACCTGCTAAATGCTATGATGTTTCTTGCAGGGTGTGCACGGCTGTGCATGTAGCAAAGGCCAGAGGTGTACAGAGCTGATCATGCTAGCTGTGTTTTTTCTGTGCTGTATGGTTGTGAGGGCAAAGGTTAAATGCCACACTGGTTTGTGCTGTTGGCCTTAAAAGTATGCAGTATGATGCCTTTTGATTTATGGGAACATGATATGCTCAGGTAAAAAGGTTTCCTGAAAAGAGGTTATATACATTTAGTGCAGATACAATTCATGTATTAATGAAGACGTGGAGTTTGAGACACCCATTCTGTTCATTATTCAACCATTCACGAGATTATAAATGTATAATAAAGTTTCTTTCAGAACAGATTTCCAGTTGTTGCACAAAGTCACAATGTTATCTTGAATAGGAATAACTACTGGTTAATGATTCAGTTTAATTTTCATATTTTTCTGTTTCAGACAAATTGTTCTTAGTAATTTCAATCAAGAGGAGGCGCGGACGGAGTGACTCAGCCTGTATTTGTCTCTCTATCGTGTTCTTTACGCTCGGGGAAGTAGTCGAATAAAATGCCTAACTGCTGTTAGATTTAGTCCTACTGAGATCTTATGAACTTTCTAAAACAACGCAAAATGTTCAAAAATTAAGTGTCATGGTATTAAACCTATTTGTTGATCAATCATGTAATACAATACACCCGCTGCCTGGATAATTAATGTTTCAAATTTGCACGGGAACAACAATGCGCGCGCGGACATGGCACCACCCTTTTTATGGCCAAACAAGTATCAGTTTAAACAACTTCTTCCTTAGGTAACACAAGTTCACAGAGTTGTATTAACACTGAATCTTAACCCCCCCCCCCCCCACACACACACACACACACTTTATATTTTACACACTATACTCACCTGTGCATAGGTAGACCCTGTTTTGACCTCATATTAAGCATACTATACTCACAATGGGCTTTAGTTTATTGGGAAATAAAGGTTTTGATTTTATGGCTTAAGTTCTTATTGCTTCTCACTGTGACCGCTCCTTCATTAACACACTGTAGGGCCACATATGATCTATACTTTGTGTATTATAAATCTGAAGTGGTCAGACCAGCAAGTACCTGTGTACAGGTGAGTACACAGTCTGTATACAACAATATAAAGTGACATTAGACTAGTAAGTACCTGAATATAGGTGAATACAGTTTTTTTTAAAGCATACAGTGTTTACTCAGGCAATTCTGGGTAAAGTACCTTGCCCAAGGGCACAGCAGCAGTGCTCTAACATGGGATTGAACTAGGAACGTTTCAGTTACAAGCCCGACTCCTTACCACTATGCTACACCTGCAGAAAACAGTAAGTGAAAGTAAATGCAACTTACTGAGTAATTACTCACAGTCCATTGGCAAAGAACAAGGACTGTCAGAAAGGAGAGAGTGCAGAGAGGAATTACAGTTAGAGCAGGCTGAGTAAGAGGGAATATATTCAGTGAAAGTGGATGTAGAGGGGCATGGGTCAGAGGTTGCTGATTTACTGGGACCAGCAGTAGTGTGTGAGATTTTGCATTAAAGGAGGCTTGAGGCTGAGTCGGCAGGTGCCACTGATACTGCAAATCTCAACAAAAATCAAGCTGATAAGTGAACAATCAATAGGGCATTTTGTCTAAAAAAGCAATAATGAAATAAACAAATAAAAAGTCATTAAAATTAAGGGGAACACAAGAGGTACCCCAGACCATGCCTGTTTTGTATTATCAACTCAGGCATGTTGCTATTGTTGCTCTGAACATATTGTAACATATTGTATCTGAACATTATGTAATTTAAGATGAAGTAAATGCTCTTTTAAAATAGTCCTACCTTGAATAGATTCACTTAAGGGCTCCTGACAGGTACAGACAGTGTCTGCTTTGGAAAACACTGCCCCATATACAATGTAAAACAATTTATTAGCAAATGCTGACCTTAACACTTTGGCAGGGCAAAACGGAGGTAATATTGGGATGGATACCTGTATACCACACCAGAGCAGCATCTTAAAAGATGTCTTGGTTTAGGCCTTATCATTATTATTATTATGATTATTATTATTATTAAGGTAACTACAATGTGAGGATTGTAAACCTTGCATATAATGGGTTATATTCATAAAAGTGGCACAATTAAAAACTGTATGACTTATGTCATTACATTACATTTTTGTCATTTAGCAGACACTCTTATCCAGAGTGACTTACACAGTGCGTCTAATAAAGTGGGATTAAAAGTTGTGCAAACAGGACACCACTAACCACACATGAACAAGTGTAAGTGCAGATCAGAAATGTGTGCCTACACTGTCATGTAAACCAATATGTACGACTTAAGGACTAAACCATTCCAAATATAATGCTAACACATACCACACATACGCAAGCAAGCCTCCACATACTGAATTACATAAAACTCTGAAATATATTTCCACACATATAACTGCACATATGATGCACTAATGATCACGCTTGGGTGGGTGGGAGGGTTGAAGTAGAGCCAGAAGAGGTGGGTCTTCATTCTTCACGGAAAGATGGCCAGTGTTTCAGCTGTTCTAACACAGGAAGATCGTTCCACCACATAGGAGCTCAGACAGACAGTGGCCGTGTCTAACACAGCGCACACCAGCATTATACAATAAAAAGGCATTAAAAGCCTACACTGTTCAGTGAAATGCTGCTAGTCACCTGCAGCCAGGGGCACCAGCGCTGGGGGGAGTAACTAAATTCCCAGAGTAAGTCTTCAACCCCACCCTCAATATGGGGGAATTTAAGAGTTAAAGTTCACAGAAGAGGGCATCAGTGGAAAATCTCCTCCCAATGAGGAAACTGAAGCAGTTTATAACCGGGCACCACCAGGGAATGGGTCATCTATAAACTGGCTCTTTGACACTTAAAAGGAAACAAATGTAGGACTTAACCACAGGACTCCACAAAAATGTCTGAGCCAAATAGTGCAACCTACTGGTAATTGTCATTTTCAAACAAGAATGATCAGCTTCCATGTGATACAGCAGTGTTTGCATAGTGGCAGAATACGTCATCCAGGTAGCACAGTATTGCTATCATATATATGAGAAAATAGAGGTGTGGTCTGTTTCAATCAGCAGCTAAAAGTAAGCAAAACGTAAAAAAAAAAACATGAAATGAATGAACACTAGCTTGCTGGTGTAGAGGAATCTAACTTAGCTAAATCTTTCCCAAATAATATCATCTTATTTTTTCCCTTTATGCAAATCATGGGAGCTAATACACATTCTGAAATGACTGCAGGTACCTATTGACATACATGTTTGTGTCCACTGTTGCTCCACAGTGACATGATACAGCAGATTTTCGCAAATTCCAAATGAATGTGGAGGAGTCCAGTGCTATAAATGCATTTATTTTTACACAAAAAGACATTTATCCTGAAACACTGAATATATTTAAATGTTGTTAAATGCTGAGTGAATGTATGAGCAGTAAAACAGTAGTTAAAAAAATCTGACTCAAAATATTTTCTTCAAATAGAATTTTGGAAATACACGTTTTCACATCTGAGACTGTTTAATGAAGTGGCAGTTGCTGTCTTATCTGGCACCTTAAAGAATAATAATCAGTGGAATATGAGGGTATATTCTTCATGAGGAACAGTTGCAAGATGGCTGAGGGTAGTCAGGTGACATGTCTGTACAAAGGAATTCAGTAAACTCAGTAAAAGAGGAGCCTTATGTAGCCAACCAATCTCTGCTCAGAACTAAACCATGTGTTAAAAAAAAAAAAAAAAGTCATTCTCTAAAATTTCCTTCTGATCATTGAAAATGAGGGTACAGTCACACACATTATACACCAAAAGTTTCATTTAAAGCATTTAAACACAGTTTGTTTTTTATTTATTTAAATGCTTTACCATTTTATCATACCATTCTGTCTCTCAGCTCCCCAGTGTCACTGACCCCAGTGACTGCAGCCTCCCTGATGTGAGTATGAATCTGGCTTGGAGGTGAATGAGAGCTCACTCTGCCTGCTGAGGGAAACAGTGTTGCCATCTCAGCTCTTTTGTTGCTCAGTATAAATCTAGAGCTCTTAAAGACTATTTGAAGTGGTTTGTAAGATCCTTGCAACAGTTTCTGGGATGTCCTTTCTGGGCTCCTGTAGATTTTCTCTTCATCACAGGCTTTTCTCTGGGCTGATGTTGAGCCACTTCATACCGATGACTACAGACTGGAATGGTGCTTAACACTGGGAGATCTTGAGGCTCCTAGAGTAACTTCTCATTTTGGAAATACTACCTTTAAGCAGCACTAAGCACATTATGAGATATCATCACAATACCAAATATTATTTATTTCTACATTTAGCGATGTACAAGCAGTATACATTTGTTTTCAAAAGTCCTCTCTCAGGGTAAAAATTATTATCAATAACAAGCAATGATCAGGAAATCAGCCGTTTTGATGCAGAGCTCATTAGAATGTATTTTCATTCTATAGGATACAGACTAACAAAGACAGGTAAGGAGGGCAGCAGTGCTTTGGGAAAAGGTATACAGATATTAAAATGGTACTCTTTCAGCTAAAGGAAAACTCATAATAAAATTTTGGCTTTGGCTTTTAATGTGAAATGTTAAAAACAGAACAAAGAAAAATGTTTTGAACTGTGCTGGTACACAATCTCAATAAATGCTTTTTAATCCTTGCATCTCAAAAAGTTGTACCTTGGTTTCTTTTAGACCATGGTTTTAACTTTAATTTCAAATGTACCATTTTCACTATTTATAGGGTGACCATAGGTCCTCTTTTTCCTGGATATGTCCTCGTTTTGGGCCGCATGTTTTAGGTCCAAAAACGAGGACATGTCTGGGAAAAAGAGGATGTATGGTCCCCCAACTATTTAAAATGATAAGATACAACATTTTTTATTAGATTACAGATTAATTTTTACAAACATTGATAAAGTTACTGCATTTAGCATGAAAATATTTATCAATTGTTCTTACATTTTAATTAAGTGCCATTTTTAACACTATCAAAATATGAAAATCTATATACACAATAAAAATAACTAGCAAAACAATGTGTTGAAGCAATTTACACTCTCTGTTCAAGGTAAAATGTATTGGGTTGGTGGTGGGGGGTCACAGTTCATGTTGTTTTTAAGTTTTTGTATTCTACAGGTTATGTAGTAGTTACAAAGTCTACCACATGGTGGCAGTGTAGAGCTGTGTTTAGTTTGTGTCACCCTCCAGAGTGTCAGCATCACTGTCCTCTTCTGGTCTCATCTGGTCAGACATCCCTGTCTCACTCAGTACAGAGCTCCCTGTTCGGTATCCAGATGATGCTGAGCTCTCTGGCTGATTCTTTCTCAGCCACCATGACACCTTCCCTCTGACCCGTTCATGAGCCAATTCTGCATCCCACACAGAGCTGCCTGCTTCAGAGGGGGCTGGAGTCCCTCCACTCACTGTAACACAACAACAACAAAAAACCCTGTTACACTGTGAGTCATAATGTACTGCATTCACTGAGACAATGAGGGATTATATTCCTGATTAAATGGAGAAAATTGACAGGAAATTCATTGTCCATTGTGGCTCTCTTTATTCTCAGATCTTCCATTTGAGGTTTTGAAAGTTAGCAACACTCCATACTCTCATCTTTTATTTACAATAAGCGTGCATGAGCCTATGCTCAGCACACCGCTCTATTCACAGATTTCTCCACCCTCAGGAATGTTAAGATGTTCTGCAGATTCAAGGGTCTCAGCTGCACTCTAATGCACTGATACCTGTATGGGGCATTTCTTACAGGGAATAATCCAAAATGTCATCTTCACTCAGAAAATTAAGTGTATGATATCGCAATGTGTTTTCCCATATGGTATTTAATGATTGCTTTTCTCAATGGAGCTGTATTCCCATCATTTTCACACAAAGGAAAGAGTGTGATATATACATTGGATTAGTGATATACAGGTAAACCTTTGAAACTGTTTAGAAAAGTGTGCATCAAACAAACCAGTTACAGTTTAAATAGTTATACATTGTTTTATTGTTTAGTAAGCACAAAATGCGGTAGGGGTGATCAGGCTGTTGATGTACAGATAAACTGCAAAATGTTGTATATATACCCAGATAAACACCCAAACTCACAAGAAGGGGGACACTCCATGCTGCCCCTCCTCTTCCTGACTGGCAGAGTGGATCCCTCTGTCTCTGAGTCGACCACCAACTTCGACATCCTCTCTATCAGCTCCTCCTCTCTTCTCCTCCATTCCTCCTCAAGCTTCTTTATCAAGCTTAATTCACTTCCTTCTCTGATTTCTTCTATAGTGAAGTAACCGCCCCTGTTTCTGGCCACCATCTCCTCTATCTTCTCCAGCAGCTCTGTGACCTGAGTGCCATCACCCCTGTTCTCATTGTTGAGAACATGATACCTGTTCCCACATTTCTCTACAAGCCACTGGAGGGCCTTCCCTTCAGCCTCAATGTGCTGCTCTATGGTTGTGTCTCCCAGCCAGTCTCCCCTGGTGAACAGCACTATAGTGTGTCTCCACACTCTCTCACTGAGAAGCTCCAGGTGTTCCTCCACTGATCTCCTGTGTCCTCCTGTGAATGATGAGCTCACATTAATGACCAAGAAGAGAGTGTGGGGTCCTGGGGGACACAGAGACACACTGCGCACAATCTCCTGTTTATCCAGCTCTGGACTGTCCCGTACAGAATAATCAGTCCACCAGCCTGGTGTGTCAATCACAGTGATCTGCCTCCCAGCTACTTCACCCTGTCTCTTCACACACTGTGCAGTTCTTCCAGACTCAAACTCCTCTCTGCCCAGGATGGTGTTTCCTGCTGAACTCTTCCCAGCACATCTCCCTCCCAGCAGCACAATCCTCAGCTCTGAGAGATATTGTTTGTCTCCTGTCAGAGAGAAACAACATAAGTTTTTTCCTCATGAGGCTTATTATTATATTGACATTTCAAAATTGTAAATCATAAGTGAGTGGGTGTACATTACACCATATGTGTGAGTGTGAGTGTCTTTGTGTATCTCCAGTGCAGAATGCTGTCCTGCCTTGCACCCTGTGCCTACACGATTCAGCTGTGACTCACTTCTGCCCTCTAGAGGATATAGTGGTTACTGAGCATGGAAGGGTTTAAGAGAGCATATCATAGAGAGTTAACATCATTTCTTCCAGTAAAATGTCTGTATTACATTCTTAAAATGTAAGAACGTCAAGCCTTTTCAAGAGGTTTGCGGTTCAGATAGAGAAAACACAGATTTAAATAAAATTGGAGAATCTTAAAAGCAGTTGTTGCATTACAACACAACCTCACAACTGTTTTTTTTTCAAGAGCTCAGCCTCTAGTGGAGTGACCCACAGCTGTTCTCTATGTCTCCCCAGTTCACAGTGAGTGAGGTGCTGTTCATGTGTCTGTAAAAGAGTTTCTGTACCTCAGTATACAGCACGAAGGAAAAGCAGGAAGAGAAAGAGCAGATAAAAGATTTTGTAAACCTTTTGTATTAAAGCAGTAGCTGACACCTCAGTATTGTTTATGAAAATTCTTCCAACACAAAAATTAAAAAATCCAGATGCAAATTAAGAAATATGTATGTATTTTATTAATGATTTCTCTATGTGTGTATGTGTGTGTTTGTGTATCAAAGACTGGTGTTCTGCACTGCATGTGGTCCCACTTTGGATGCTCTGCCTACAACACTCAGTTCTGGCTCACTGCTGCCCTCTACAGGGTAACATAGTTACTGAAGATGGATGGGTGGGGTTAAATCAGAGATTTAATGTCACATATTTTTAGTTACTGCAAAAAGGATGCCACATAGGAGCCACAAGAGAAGCTCAGTCTCATGAAAGTGCTGGTGGCCATTCACTGTTACCCACATCTAACTAAACACTGGCAAAATTCAAAAATATACTCAAAACAACATAGTATCTCAACGTTTTCTTTCTAAGACCTCATATATGCCACCAGTGCCGTCCCACCCCCAGCTGGTCTCTCTGTCTCCCCAGTTCACAGTGAGGGAGGGGGCTGTTCATCCCTCTGTAACAGAGAGAGTCCAGGCTGCCCTCACACTCAGGGCTCTGATCAGTGTCTTTCAACAGAGGCTGATCTGAACACAGTGAGTGTTTAAATTGAACAGCAGGGCCTCCCTGGGGTGTCTGTGCTGTAACTGTGTAGGACACAGACACTCAGGGCTGATGCTCCTGGGGCCAGAGTCTCTGTACCTCAGTATACAGCACAGTGGAAAATCAGGAGAAATGACAAACAGATATACGATTATGTGAATCTGCAGTATTCAGTAGTAAGTTGCACTTCATAATTAAACTGTGAACAGAGTATGGAATCGTAGTGCTTAAAACCTGTCAACATTTTACGATACAAATTAAGATTTAGTATAACAGAGAAAATTAACCCACCTTTGAACAGAGCTCTGAGAGTCTTCCTCTGTTCCTGCACCTTCATCAGCCTCTGTTTCACTCTTTCTTCCACTGCCCTCCTCTTCTCTTCCACCTCCTGTAAGAGCATTCTGTCCATTTCATAGTGACAGCCACCATGTCCTGCCACCATCTCCTCTATCTTCTCCAGCAGTTCTGTGACCTGAGTGCCATCATCCCTGTTCTCATTGTTGAGAACATGATACCTGTTCCCACATTTCTCTACAAACCACTGGAGGGCCTTCCCTTCAGCCTCAATGTGCTGCTCTATGGTTGTGTCTCCCAGCCAGTCTCCCCTGGTGAACAGCACTATAGTGTGTCTCCACACTCTCTCAGTGAGAAGCTCCAGATGTTCCTCCACTGATCTCCTGTGTGTCTCTGTGAATGATTTGCTCACATCAATACCCAAGAAGAGAGCATAGGGTCCTGGGGGACACAGAGACACACTGCGCACAATCTCCTGTTTATCCAGCTCTGAAGTTTCTGTTGCAGAATAACTGATCCACCAGCCTGGTGTGTCGATCACAGTGAGCTGCCTCCCAGCTACTTCAGCCTGTCTCTTCACACACTGTGAAGTTCTTATTCCAGACTCAAACTCCTCTCTGCCCAGGATGGTGTTTCCTGCTGAACTCTTCCCAACACATCTCCCCCCCAGCAGCACAATCCTCAGCTCTGAGAGACAATGTTCCTCTCCTGTTAGAGAGAAAGAACATTGTTTATTCCTCATCAGGAGTGTTAAAATACACTCAGCTCCTAGATGAGCTCCTCTCTGTAAGTGTGGAGCAGTGTTGTACAGTAGAGAATTCATGATTAACACTGTGGACTTCAGCCAGGAGGGCTGTGCATTTATGCACTATATGGACAAAAGTATTTGGATGCCTGACCATTACACCAACAGGGACTGTGATGACATTGTATTCAAATACATATACTTTAATATGGAGTTGGTCCCCCTTTTGCAGCTTCCACTCTTCTTGGAAGGCTTTCCACAAGATTTTGGAGTGTTTCTGTGGCAATTTGTGCCCATTCATTCTATAGAGCATTTATGAGGTCAGGCACTGATGTTGGACGAGAAGGCCTGGCTCGCAATCTCCGTTCCAGTTCATCCCAAAGGTGCTCGATGGGGTTGAGGTCAGGGCTTGTGGGGGCCAGTCAAGTTCCTCCACACCGAACTCATCAATCCATGTCTTTATAGTCCTTGCTTTGTGCACTGGGGCACAGTCATGTTGGAATAGAAAAGGGCCTTCCCCAAACTGTTGCCACAAAGTTGGAAGCATAGTATTGTCCAAAATGTCTTGGTATGCTGAAGCATTAAGATTGCCCTTCACTGGAGATAAGGGGCATAGCCCAAACCCTGAAAAACGGCCCCATACCATTATCCCTCCTCCACCAAACTTCACAGTTGGCACAATGCAGTCAGGCAGGTAACGTTCTCCTGGCATCCGCCAAACCCAGACTCGCCCATCTGACTGCCAAACAGAGAAGTGTGATTAGTCACTCCACAGAACACGTTTCCACTGCTCCACAGTCCAGTGTCGGTGTGCTTTACTCCACTCCATCCGATGCTTGGCATTGGACTTGGTGATGTGAAGCTTGCATGCAGCTGCTCGGCCATGGAAACCCATTCCATGAAGCTCCCGCCGCACAGGTTTTGTGCTTACAATAATGCCAGTGGAAGTTCAGAACTCTTCAGCTATGGAATCAGCAGAGCGTTGGTGACTTTTACGCACCACGTGCCTTAGCAGTCGTTTACCCTGCTCTGTGATTTTACGTGGTCTTCCGCTTCGTGGCTGAGTTGCTGTTGTTCCTAAATGCTTCCACTTTGTAATAATATCACTTACAGCTGACCGTGGAATATCCAGCAGGGTTGAAATTTCATGAACCGTCTTATTGCAAAGGTGGCATCCTATCACAGTACCACGCTTGAAGTCACTGAGCTCTTCAGAATGACCCATTTTGTATCACAAATGTTTGCAAATGGAGACTGCATGGCTAGGTCCTTGATTTTATACACCTGTGGCAACAGGTCTGATTGAAACACCTGAATTCAATAATTAACAGGTGTGGCCAAATACTTTTGTCCATATAGTGTATCTACAAAAGAAGATTACCTTAGTATAAGAGGGGGATGATTATGCCATTGATATTTCTAATTACTAAATGAGCTCCCTAATGAGTTGTTTTATAATTTTATTGTTACTGTGTGTTTGACTTTCCTTTGTATGTGTATGTATTCAGTAAAGCTTTTGTCCTGACTTGCACCCATTGCCTGCAGAATCCTTCACTGGCTCACTGCTGCCCTCTGTAGGACAGATGCTGCTACAGCTGCTACTGAGACAGGACAGGTCACTGATTACACATCACAGAAAATTGACATATTTACTTCAGTGAAATGCATGTATCATGTTACCTGAATGTACAAATGTCGAGTCTTTTTGAGAAGTTGGCTGTTCAGATAGAAAATTACCCAGATTAAACTAAGCTTGTGCCATATTTGTCGCAATAATTTCATTCCTTGACAATGCAAAAAATTGTTGTGGCTTTCTGTCAGAGCTCAGATATCTCTTTACTATACCATTTAGATACCTTGCCCAGATTTAACCAAAATTGGGGCATAGTGATTACAATAACTGCATTGCATATATTTTTGAGGTTTTCTTTAAGATGCTTCTCTAGTGCAGCAGCCTCCAGCTGTTCTCTCTGTCTCCCCAGTTCACAGTGAGTAGGGGAGGCTGTTCATCCCTCTGTAACAGAGAGTCCAGACTGCTCTCACACTCAGGGCTCTGATCAGTGTCTCTCATTAAAGGCTGTTATAAACACAGTGAGTGGTTAAAGTGAACAGCAGGGCCTCCCTGGAGTGTCTGTACTGTAACTGTGTAGGACACAGACACTCAGGGCTGATACTCCAGGAATCAGAGTTTCTGTGCCTCAGTATACAGCACAATAGAAAAGCAGGAGAAAAAATTAAATATATGTACAGATCTGCAAAACTCCAGTGCACAGCTGAAAGGTTTAAAAAGTAAAACATAATGCAACCGTTTTAAAAACTCATTTGTTCCTGTCTCTATCAAAATTTTTAAACAATGCTGCATGGATTGTGCAACAGTCTTGGTGTTCTATTATGGGTGTGTGCAACATGTGTTACACATAATATGCAATGTATTTTATCATGGGGTGTGTGCAATATTTTGTTATGTGCATTCTACTATTGTGATTGGCAAAGCTGGTGCTGTTCTATTTATATGTAGTTTATTTTATTGTAACTGTGAAGGCATTTTATGTGCGCAGCATTGAGTCCAAGACAAATTTCCCTAAGTGGACAATAAAGTATATCGTATCATATCGTATAAATCATATATCCATATATCAAACTGAAAATTCACCCACAATTGAAAAGAGCTCTGAGTTTCTGTACCTCAGTATATATCTCAAATTAAAAGCACACGAAAAGAACAACAAATATATGTCTCTGGAAACATTTGGTGGTAAATAAAACTTCATACTGCTCGTAAATAGTCATGGTTAGTATGTCAGTGTATTGGAGGATTGCATTCGCCACGGACCCCCACTCCTGCATGAGTCATTGCAGTGTGACACAATAATGTCCAATCGGCAACTCAAAAAGGAGGGGTGAATAGGGGAAAATTTATAGTTCAATTTTAGTTTGAAAAAAATTAACCTGCCTTTGAAAACTGCTCTGAGGGACTTCCTCTGTTCCTGCACCTTCATTAGCCTCTGTTTCACTCTTTCTTCCACTGCCCTCCTCTTCTCTTCCACCTCCTGTAAGAGCATTCTGTCCATTTCATAGTGACAGCCACCATGTCCTGCGACCATCTCCTCTATCTTCTCCAGCAGCTCTGTGACCTGAGTGCCATCACCCCTGTTCTCATTGTTGAGAACATGATACCTGTTCCCACATTTCTCTACAAGCCACTGGAGGGCCTTCCCTTCAGCCTCAATGTGCTGCTCAATGGTTGTGTCTCCCAGCCAGTCTCCGCTTGTGAACAGCACTATAGTGTGTCTCCAGACTCTCTCACTGAGAAGCTCCAGGTGTTCCTCCACTGCTCTCCTGTATGTCTCTGTGAATGATGAGCTCACATTAATGACCAGGAAGAGAGCGTGGGGTCCTGGGGGACACAGAGACACACTGCGCACAATCTCCTGTTTATCCAGCTCTGAAGTGCTCTTTACAGTATGATTCCTCCACCAGCCTGGTGTGTCAATCACAGTGAGCTGCCTCCCAGCTACTTCACCCTGTCTCTTCACACACTGTGCAGTTCTTATTCCAGACTCAAACTCCTCTCTGCCCAGGATGGTGTTTCCTGCTGAACTCTTCCCAGCACATCTCCCTCCCAGCAGCACAATCCTCAGCTCTGAGAGACAATGTTCCTCTCCTGTAAGAGAGAAAGAACATCATTTATTCTTCATCAGGAGTGATAAAATACATTCAGCTCTGAGATGAGCTGCTCTCTCATGGAGTGTGTGTGTGTGTGTGTGTGGGGGGGGGGGGGGGGGGGGGTAATGATGACATTCACATTACGCAATACGTATGTTGGCTTTCCAGATGCAGCTGCTTTGTTGTAATTAGCGTCAGTACGGCATAGTAGTAAGTAGGGCTTGTCAATAAAAGGTTAATAGTTCTAGCTGGAGCACTGCTAGCATACCCCTGAGCAAGGTACCTAACCCACAATTGCTTCAGTAAATATCCTGTTGTATAAGTGGATAAAATAGTCACTCTAGATAAGAGCACCTGCTAAATGACAGTAATGTAATTGTGAGAGCAGTTTGTGTGGCCTTTATGGCATTTTTATATTTAGCTGCTAATAACCGGAAGGATTCCATTGACATCTTAATTTAATCCATCAGGTTTTATTCATTCTAATAAAAAACCAAAACATTTAATTAGGGCATTTTGCGGTGCAGCATTCCAAACATACATTATGAATTTTACTTATGAAAACAGAAAATAAATTGTCAACATTCTTGTCAGTAGGCTATGATGACAGAATTTATTTGCATGCAGATGCCTCTACTTAAAAACCTCTTACTATAGTTTATCACAGTGCCCACAGACCACTACAAATAGCAGATTTCACACACATCAGCTCATACCTTGCCTGGCCAGGTATTGAAACTTGGTCATGCAGTGCTTCTAATATAGTTCACTCCTTATATGGCTATTTGCTTGTGTTGTTGTCAGGGCTCCCGCCCCCTAGCTGTTGTGTTTTTGTTTTTCCCTGTCCATGTGCCTTTGTTTTCCTTGTGTTCTAGCCCTGCCCCGCTCTCCGCCCTGTCTCTGCGCACCTGATCATCTCCACCTGCCTGCCTGCACACCTGCTTCCCATCACCTCATCAGCCCAGCCCTATATCTACCCTGCTTGTCTCTGTGTTGTTTGCCAGATCGTTTCAGTGTTTCTGCCTGTCTCGTTTCCCGCCTGTTTACCCTGTTTGGATTTTGCTGGTTTTTGCCTCGCCTGTTCCTCGACTTCGTTTTTGCCTGCCCTTCTGTCCTGATTGCCTGATCTGCCTGCCTTCAAGGTTTGACCCTGCCTGTTTCTGTTTTTGATCCCTGTTTTGCCCTTGGACTGCTTACCTGGTATTTTGACCCTGCCTGTTTTTGGACTGCCTGCTTGTTTGAGGATTCTGCTAATAAACGCCTGTAATTGGAGCACTCGTGGTCCGCGTCTGAGTCCGTGCCTGAGTCCTAACCGTTGTACTCTGCCTCACTTGTAAGTTGCTTTGGATAAAAGTTTCTGCCAAACGAATAAATGTAAACGTCTGTAATTTTACCAGTATTTTTCTTTTAATTTCATTTCCTCTGTATATACAGTGCCTCCAGAAAGTAATCACCCAGTGAGTATTTTTGCTGTGTTGCAAATTTTAAGTATATTAGAATGGGATTTTTCTGCTCCTTTTGAAGTGACACTTTACAGAACTAAAATGAAATAAAGTATTTAGATATCTTCAGAATTATTTAAAAAATAAAAACTTGAAAACTGCCTAACTGATAAGTATTCACCCCCTAGAATGAATACTTAGTGCATTGTCCTTTTTATAGCTTTGAGTTGTCTCAGATATGTTTCTGTGAAAATTTTTATTTTATGTTCCTTATTGTACACAGGGCTCCCCTGTAAAAGAGTACTTGGTTCTCAAGGGGACCTCCCCTGTCAAAAGTAAGGTTAAAAAAAATTAGGTTTCAAAAGGCAGAGCGCTTTGCCTTGCATAGTTGTGTGATGGGTTGCGGTGAACAATTTACCCAGTATGTGGCTTTTAAAGAAACATTTTTATGAGAGCACTTTTGGCCAGTTTCACAATCTTCTGATCAGAGGAAATGCAGAACCTCTATGTGCAACAAACTTCCATTTTAAGATGACAAACAGAAGCTCTAAGTAAAAACCCTGACAGCATCAACACAAGGTTTGGCTTGGGTGGGTCATTCTGTTTTGACTGTGCCAGTAGGTAGCTGCCACAGCCAGATGAACCCCACGTGTCTGCTACTAATGAAATGACTCAGTGATTTAACTAAGCAAGGTAATATTGCTGTAATCAGAAAGCGCATCTCAATAAAGGATACTAAGAAGCTGTTTCATGCATTTGTTTCATTAGAGCTGGATTACTGTAATCCCCTATAATCTGACTGCCTCACTGTCTCATTTAAGAGCCTCCAACTGGTGCTAAATGCAGCTGCAACAATGACTGAAAAATTAGTCCCATCCTAGTGGGGCTTCCTGTTACACACAGGACAGATTTTAATATTCTTGTACTAGCATCTCAAGCCTTACATGGATTTGTACCTTCCTCCCTCAAGGTGACCATCTTCATATGATCCATTTTTAAACCTAAATGAAAAGATTTTCATCATTCTCATTTTACTTTATGATTATATGTGTCGTATGTTTAAAACTAAGAAATAACTGTATTTTTATATTGGGATTAAATACATTGTTGCTATTTTTATTGATGTGCATTATTTCCAGAAACTGAAACATATTCAAATGCTAATGCACCTTCAACCTAATATATGCATATAATATCTAAACATCTAATCCAGCATTTTCAGAAAGTTACAAAGTCAAAAAAACATTATGAACTGCATAATTTTGCAGGCACTACTATTTGTCACACACTGGTGCATGTATATATTAATTAGTACTGCCACATGCATATAGACATGTGATTATTGTCTAGGCATAGATATGTGATTATTGTTTTCCCCAAGACCAAAAGAGAATTTTTAAATAATTGAAAACTGAATGAAAAACTAATAAAAATGGCTGGATGTGTGGGACAAATGGACAGTTTTGATATCTTGGTGGAGGATTGGGCTACATACATCATGAGATTTGAACAGTATTGCTTGTCTAATGACATTAAAATTTTTTTTAAAAAGTTGTGGTATTGCTCATCAGAATGGGGGTGAATGGGGGTGAGAACCTACAACTTGTTAAGTTTGACAGCAGCAGAAAAGATGTTCAGGGAAATTGTGTTACAGATGCATTTGAATCCAAAACTACTGGTCATTACCAGACGTTTTCACTTCTGTATGGATGTCGTTCTCTCAATGGATACTTCTGCTAAAGCCACAGTTGAGTTGCAGCATAAAGTGAACTGTGACAAAAAGTTTCAAACATACAAAAAGAGAAATACAAATGTGCATGAAGTGAATGAAACTGATTTACATTCAGATTCCAGTGAAGAGGATTTAGCTTGCATTGAACTCTTCTCACTCAAAGAAGCTGACAGCTGAATTATCTGGGTCACACCAGGGGTTGAAGGGGTGTCATGGAGCTGGACCCTGGGTCTGCTTTATCAGTGATATCCCACAAATACTACAGTGAACATTTTTCTCGCTTAAAAGCTGTAGCCTACCCCCGTGATCTTAAAAACATACACAGGTGATAAAATAGCTTCAATAGAAAAAAAAAAACAGAGTTAGTGGTAACACTAATTGAAAGCCACACACTTTGTCTCTATATGTCATTCAAGGGGGGGGACACCCCTTTTTTGGATGTGTTTAGCTTAACTGGCAATCCATTAAAACAGTGCAAGCCACAGTGAGACAAATTAATCATTACACAACTGAAAGATTGAATCATCTGCTTTCCCAGTCAACACCGGTTTTCCAGGATGGCATTGGTACTCTCAACAAATGCGTGTGCAGATTGCACTAAAGGAGGATGCCACACCTAAGTTTTACAGGATTTTTCAGGTACCATAGTCCCTCTTCCCAAAGCTGGAGATGGAGCTTCAGAGGTTGGAAAATGAAGATGTCCTTTCAAAAGTAGACTGATCTGACCGGGCAACGCCTGTAGTGCCTGTAGTGAAAAGCAGTGGTCCTATACACCTCTGTAGTGACTTAACAGTGCAGAGCAGTACCCCTTACCACACATAGAGGACATCTTCACCACTTAAAGACACCATTGAGTACTGTGGCCACACAATTGACAAATGGGACTGCAAAGAAAAGACTGAGGCTGCTCTGAAAGCTCTGAAAGGCCACAGCATGTATCCCAATTGCACTATGTAGGGGATATGGACACATTTGCAACCAAACCAAGTTTATTACAATTCTTACTCTTAGCATCTCCAAAGTTTATGGTATATGGGCCTGGCCATCTGGTAAGGAGAGGATTGTGCTACATGGCCCCTCACCATTATCAGGCCATAAAACACTATGCAACTTGTAAAGGGACTTGCAGTACTCTTGATTTAAGATAAACACAAACATCCCGGCGTAGCCATGCATGCACGGTACATAATGCCTCTGAGGTACCTGGCACTTCAAAATGGAGCTCCAACAGGGGTCACCCAGAGGTTACTGGAGATTCACAGGTCTTTGTCACACAGCATCTACATGGGCTCCCATTGTCCAATCAGATGGCATGGCAATTGGAGGCACAAGTTTTCTACCAGTAACGGCACTCTGTGCACATGTGGAGTATAACCTTTTAACTCTTTCGCATGTAACTTATTTTATGCTATGTAGCCCGCATGTTACGGTACATGGTTTGTTATGTTTGCATTAGCATTATGAAGCTTCTCATAGTTTTCACCACCACATTTGCTATATTTTTATAACATTAAATCACTGTTTCCTCAAAGCTAAAATTAGCTAGAATTTTTCCAATCTAGTGTTCTAATCGCACCGTTTTTACCGTATGCGCTAAAGGGCTAATCACACCAGTGTGACTGTACACGCGAAAGGGTCAAGTGACCTGTAAGTGCAGCGAGGACAATGTCCTTGGGTCCTCTTAGTTCCTCTTTGATGGCCTCACATCTGTGATATTTCACTCAGCTAGCTCTGGAAGGAGAAGACTCCTCAACCACAGATGCACCCCGCATTCTGAACTTACCTTCAGCTCTGGATGACCAAGGTCTTTCCAACACTCTGTCCTAAATCCACAACTGGCTCTTATCCAGAGAGACTTATATCAAGTACAGGCTTTTTTTTTTAACAATGTTATCCATTTATACAGCTGGGTATTTACTAAGGCAATTCTGGGTTAAGTAAATTGCCCAAGGGTACAGCAGTAGTGTCTGTATAGGGAATCAAACCTGCAACCTTTTGGTTACAAGTTCTGCTCCTTAACCACTATGGTACTCTGTTGCCCCAATAAATGCATATATAAACGCATCCTTGGAGAACGAAATGACCCAGCATAAAGTTGGAGGCTGTCAGTAAAGACAGCTCTCATTGACATCTCTCTTTGTCATTCCCCAGTGTCAACCATATTTCTATGTGGCAAATGAAGCCAGAAGACCTAGCTGCAGGAAATATGTAGAATTTTTTCTTTCGCACAAGTGTAGCCCAACACAAAGTTAGTGGCTGTCAGTGAAGACAGCTCTTATGGATGTGAAGATGACCACATCTCTTCAACACCCCCATGTCCCTCCAGTGGTAGACCTGGATGCCGCATTTGTTTCCCCTGACCTGTGCACCGCGTTGTCCAGGATGCAAACCTATTCTCTGATGACATTTGGGCAATGCATCTCCCCTGCGCATCTCTCTCTGTCTTCTGTGAGAAGCCCAGAAGCCTTGGGTGGAAAACAGAGTGTAGCCTTCCTAGTAGGCCTTCAACAAATTAGCTGCTATCCCCTCCAGATTAATGGACTGGCCCTCCTGAATAAGTGAATACTGTTGTTTAAGAGGAATGGCAACTATCCTCGCTAAATGACTGGTGCCTCTATGAGGATAGTGATATTCCGTATATAGACAGCACCCTGTCTGAGGACAGGCATGACTGCTACATAATTGGTGCCTCATGTGAGGTTAGGGATGTCTGCTACAGCTCTTTTCTGAGTCTAGTAAATTCTAAATATAGCACATATGGGCCTAGGTTTTTACCAAACCTCTCGACTGTTCTGTACCCTTTGAACAGGTTGCTGCAATAGGAAAGCAAATGTTGGTCCATTCAAAGAGGCAAAGTTACTGGTTATACTGGACAATGTTATTATTACTATGACCCTAACTTACTTCTCAGCTTCATCTGTGATGCGTCATATGGAATCAGAGCAGTGTTGTCTTAGAAAACAGCAGATGGCATAGAGTAGCAAATCACAATCTATGTCACAATTCACATCTATGTCTTTAACACTAGCAGAGTGCAGCTATGCACAAATTGACACAGTGGACCTAAGTCTAAGTCTTCATTTCACAAATGTGCGTTGTTCCTTGGCGCGCACAAATATACCATTGAGTTTAGGGGAACGAAACAACATGAGAACGCCGATGAAGCTTCACGACACACGCTAGTGTCATCCAATTCAGAAGACTCAAAGGAGCTAGTGGACATGTTTCATGCGACTAAGGTGGAGCCATTACCTGTTACTAGTGCTGAAATCAAATGAGAAACAGGTCATGACCATACCTTGTCAATAGTGAGTGAACTGACAGTGAGGGCTGGCCAACCAAAGGGGACCCACTGTCAACAGATTACTCTGCTCAACATGACCAGTCTTCAGTGAGTCAGGGCTGCATCATGAAGGGCATGAGGGTTGTCGTCCCTCCTAAGTTTCTCTTAAATGTGCTGGAAGTGCTCTATGAATGGAACTTGAGGGTGGCAAAGATGAAGAGTATTGCAGCTATGTCTGATGGCCCAGCATTGACCACCTATTGGAAGACTTAGCCAGGACATGGAGCAGATTTCAATACTCAAAAGCAACCACAGACTGTACCTTTATACACATGGAAGTGGCTCACTCTACCATGCCAGTGAGTTAACATTGACTATGCTGAAACCTTACTTGGCAAAATATGAAAAATCAATCTGTAAAATTAATAATGGATAGGATTTGGTGATGTTGCCTAATTACATTCTGTAGTAACTGTGTAGGGTACACTGAGGGCTGGGGTATTTGTACCTCAGTATAGACTGCAATGAAAATTCTGTTGAAAACGGACAAAAATGTTTCTGTGAACACATTAAATTAAGAGGAACATTATCTCACAATAAAAACAGTATTAAAGGGATTTAAAATTTCTATTTGACGTTAAGTAATTGAAATTTAGTATTAAGAAGAGAATTAACCCACCTTTGAAAAGTGCTCTGAGAATCTTCCTCTGTTCTTGCACCTTCATCAGCCTCTGTTTCGCTCTTTCTTCCACTGCCCTCCTCTTCTCTTCCACCTCCTGTAAGAGCATTCTGTCCATTTCATAGTGACAGCCACCATGTCCTGCCACCATCTCCTCTATCTTCTCCAGCAGCTCTGTGACCTGAGTGACATCGGCCCTCTTCTCATTGTTGATAACATGATACTTGTTCCCACATTTCTCTACAAGCCACTGGAGGGCCTTCCCTTCAGTCTCAATGTGCTGCTCAATGGTTGTGTCTCCCAGCCAGTCTCCCATAGTGAACAGCACTATAGTGTGTCTCCACACTCTCTCACTGAGAAGCTCCAGGTGTTCCTCCACTGCTCTCCCGTATGTCTCTGTGAATGATGAGCTCACATCAATGACCAGGAAGAGAGCGTGGGGTCCCGGGGGACACAGAGACACACTGCACACAATCTCCTGTTTATCCAGCTCTGGAGTGTCCTTTGCAGAATAATTCCTCCACCAGCCTGGTGTGTCAATCACAGTGACCTGTCTCCCAGCTACTTCATCCTGTCTCTTCACACACTGTGCAGTTCTTATTCCAGACTCAAACTCCTCTCTGCCCAGGATGGTGTTTCCTGCTGAACTCTTTCCAGCATATCTCCACCCCAGCAGCACAATCCTCAGCTCGGAGAGATGGTGTTCCTCTCCTGTCAGAGAAAGAAAACACAATTAACCTGCATCAGGAGTATTTACACACATTCAGCTCTGAGATGAGTTGCTCTCTGTAAATGTGGAGTGGTATTGGATAGTAGTGAAGTAATGGGGGGTAATGATGACCATCACATAAGTAGTGCAGACGTTGTCCTTCCAAATGTTGCTGCTTTCTCCTGATTATGAGATCTGTTTGTATGTTCTATACACCGATGAGCCAAAACAGTATGACCACTCACAGGTGAACCGAATAACATTGATCATCTCCAAACAAGGGCACATGTCAAGGTCTGGGTAGATTAAATGGTAAGCGAACAATCAGTTCTCGTAGTCAACGGGTTGGATGCAGGAGAAATGGGCAGGAGTAAAGACTCGAGTGACTTTGACAAGGGCCAAAGTGTTATGGCCAGACGACTGGGTCAGAGCATCTCTGAAACAAGACTTGTGGGGTGCTCCCGGTCAGCAGTTGTGAGTACCTACTGACAGTGGTCCGAGGAGGGACAAACCACAAACCGGCGACAGGGTGTTGGGCGCCCAAGGCTCATTAATGTGCGAGGGCAACGAAGACTATCCCGTCTGGTCCGAACCGACAGAAGGTCTACTGTGGCACAAGTCACAGAAAATTTTAATGATGGTTAAGGGAGGAATGTGTTACAACACACAGTGCATCGCCCCCTGCTGCATATGGGGCTGTGTAGCCACAGACCGGTCAGAGTGCCCATGATGACCCCCATCCACTGTCAAAAGTGTCTTCAATGGGCATGCGAGCGTCGGAACTGGACCTTGGAGCAGTGGAAGAAGGTCACTTGGTCTGATGAGTCCCGTTTTCTTTTAGATCACGTGGATAGCTGTGTACGTGTGCGCCGTTTACCTGGGGAACTGCTGGCACCAGGATGCACTGTGGGAAGATGACAAGCCAGTGGAGGGAGTGTGATGCTCTGGGCAATGTTCTGCTGGGAAACCCTGGGTCCAGCCATTCATGTGGACGTCAATTTGACACGTGCCACCTACCTAAACATTGTTACAGACCAGGTATACCCCTTCATGGCGATGGTATTCCCTGATGGCAGTGGCCTCTTTCAGCAGGATAATGTGCCCTGCCACACTGCACACATTGTTCGGGAATGGTTTGAGGAACATGAAGTGTTCAAGGTGTTGTCCTGGCCTCCAAATTCTCCAGATCTCAATCCGATTGAGCATCTGTGGGATGTGCTGGACCGACAAGTCCGATCCATGGTGGCTCCACCTCACAACTTACAGGACTTGAAGGATCTGCTGCTAATGTTTTGGTGCCAGATACCACATGACACCTTCAGGGGTCTTGTAGAGTCCATGCCTCGGCAGGTCGGCGCTGTTTTGGCAGCACACAGAGGACCAACAGCATATTAGGCAGGTGGTCATAATGTTTTGGCTCATTGGTGTAAGTAGGCATTTTTAGTTTCAAGTGCTAATAGCTGAAAAACAAATGCTTTATTTCATATAAAATCATTCTGAAATTGTATAAAATACAGCATGCAATAAAATTGTTTTTTAAAAATGTCACGACACAACATTCTGAAAGCCGCAATTGATTTTCACCTTTAAGAAAGTCAAAATAAAAAATGACATGCTAGTCGTTTTGAACACAAAGTCAGATGTATGCTGATTTAAAATTTAAATGAATTTCCCCTTGACAGATTTTACACTGTTGTGATGATGAGGGGGTTTATTTTACAATGCCAATGCATGTTCCGCTTCTTCTCAAATAAACTGTAAAATCCAGCAAAAAACACCGACAAGGCTCTTCCCAATGATGGAGGAAAGATGCATAAGCTTGTGGTTATTTCAGTCACTCAGAATCAGGAGGCTGTTAGCTGGCTTAAAAAGAAGACAAGTTTAAAGCTGTTTAATGCTAATTTGCATTCAAAATGTAAATACATAAATGCATAAATAAATAAATGTATAAATAAAGAAATAAATAAATGCAAATATAATAATGTAGAAATAAATGAAAATGATTTATTTACGCATTTGTTGTCAACATTTATTTATATATTTATTCATTCATTTATTTACTTTTAAATAAGTCGGCTATCATTAAACTGAAAATGAACCCACCTTTAAAAAGTGCTCTGAGAACGTTCCTCTGTTCCTGCACCTTCATCAGCCTCTGTTTTGCTCTTTCTTCCACTGCCCTCCTCTTTTCTTCCACCTCCTGTAAGAGCATTCTGTCCATTTCATAGTGACAGCCACCATGTCCTGCCACCATCTCCTCTATCTTCTCCAGCAGCTCTCTGACCTGAGTGCCATCAGCCCTGTTCTTATTGTTGAGAACATGATACCTGTTCCCACATTTCTCTACAAGCCACTGGAGGGCCTTCCCTTCAGCCTCAATGTGCTGCTCAATGGTTGTGTCTCCCAGCCAGTCTCCCTTGGTAAACAGCACTATAGTGTGTCTCCAGACTCTCCCACTGAGAAGCTCCAGGTGTTCCTCTACTGATCTCCTTTCCATCTCTCTCACTGATGTGCTCATATCAGTGACCAGTAAGAGAGTGTAGGGTCCCGGAGAACACAGAGAAACACTGCGCGTTATCTCTTGTTTATCCAGCTCTGAAGTATCCTTCACAGACATGTGACACCAGCCTGGTGTGTCGATCACAGTGAGCTGCCTCCCAGCTACTTCACCCTGTCTCTTCACACACTGTGCAGTTCTTATTCCAGACACAAACTCCTCTCTGCCCAGGATGGTATTTCCTGCTGAACTCTTCCCAGCACATCTCCATCCCAGCAGCACAATCCTCAGTTCTGAGAGATGGTGTTCCTCCCCTGTCAGATATAACACAAGTCGTGCCTTATCAGGGTTTTTAGCAAACACACAAGCCTAACAGTCAAAAACTCAACTCTGACAGTAGCTCAGTGAAGGATCAATACACTAGTGTTTGTATTGATGAGTACTAGCATCTTTGGAGTAGTGAGTATTAGAACTGTAAAGCACTTGAAACAAGTTAGCAATTGTTTTACTGACATTGATAATAATAAATGACAATATTTTCACACATGATTTTAAGATGTGTTTTGAGTCAGATAGAAACAAAGGACTCACTCTGAAGGGAGGTCATGCCACCAGCTGCCATCTCTGTCCCTTTCTGTTCCTATCTTAGTCCACAAAGTCCTCTCCTTTCTCTGTAATAATAATAACAACAATAATAATCATAATTGCATGCAAGCAAGTAATAATCCTTAATTTCATAGCTGAGAGATTTCATTGCTAATTTTTTTCTTTTGCTTTCTCGCCTCATTGTTACTATCCCATGCTCTCATACAGAAGTAGAAATGAATGCAATCCTCTGATATGCTCACTTTTTTACACTACAAGTCCTACAGTGTAAACAACAACACATGGGATCTCGGAGATGTCGAGGCTTTGGTAAACTTACTCCTAGCCTCTGATCCAGGATCAGTTTCTGATTTTCACCTTAAAATGGTTAAGGCTGGGATTGGGGATGAGAAATCTGACCCCTATATTCCAAGGCTTGTTACAGTCAAACCCAAATTCAAATAGCATCCAGTTATCCATGGCAGCTGTTCTCTACTCAACCCTTCCCCACCTCCACCTCCTACTTTTACAGCTAACAGTTTTGCATCCCACTTTGAGACTAAAGTGAAACACTTAGTTCCAGCTGGTTTCACTACCAACCTACTGGCTCTTTCAGCATTCTCAGCTGTTTCTAATACACACTTTCTGTTATGTTAAGAACGACTCGGGCACAGAGAGTTCAAGTTGGAGTGTCCTCCATTTAATCACTCACACAACTAACTCACATGACTGACATTGCGTGCAACGTCATACGTAAACCAGAGAACACTGCATTGCCATGGCAATGGCAAACATCACATTCCCCCCCCCCTCACAGGAAACTAAGTGTGAAAGACTGCCTCAAAGTCATCGAAGCGTCCAGGCCGTGCATGCGCCCGAGCTGGACGACCCTCTGGTTCAGTGGCAGGCTCAGGGGTCGTGAGTTCAGGGGCTATGGCTCCAGGCTGGACTGGAGGTGTGGGGCCATCCGGGTTTGTGCTGGGATCTGTCCAGGGGCCATCCTGTGGGGCTGATGTGGCTGTTACAGGGGCCATACTTTCACTAAGCCCAACAGGAGCCTGGACCCTGCGCAGGTGGCTGGAATGCCAGCGGGTGCCATCTGTAAGGCTGTAAGTAGCTGGGCCGAGTCGTTGGCTGACCTGGACAGGATGTGACCAGAAAGACTGCAATTTATTCTCGCGTAGTGGTCGGCGAATCCTGACCCAGTCATGGACTGCGATGGTAGGAGACCGAGCTCGCCGTCTCCCGTCAAACCGAGTCTTCATCTGGTTCTGACGTGCATCCACCTTTTCTTGGATCGGGTGAGCTGGAGTCTGGGCCAGGGCAGGGCGAAGTCTATCCAGAGGCAACTGGAGCTCTCGTCCCAGCATGAGGGAAGCAGGAGAGACTCCAGTTGTGGCGTGTGGGGTGGCACGATAATGTAACAATGTCTGCAGTAGGCTGGCGCTGAATGTGCACCCTTGAGCAAGGTGAACCCTGATTCCGTTCTTCAGAGACTGATTCAGCCGTTCCACCCCCCCATTGGCAGAGGGGTTATAGAAAGCTGTGCGGATATGGTGAATCCCTTTCTCTTTCAGGTAGGAGGTCAGTTCACATGAAACCATTTGAGGCCCATTATCAGTGGTGATTTTCTTGGGCAAACCCCAACGGGCAAATAAAGAGTCCAGAATGTCAATTAGCACTTTGGCTGTCACTGAGCCGGCTGGTGTCACCTCTGGCCACTTAGAGTGAAGGTCGTAGATCACAACCAGAAAACGCTGATGGTGTGGCACGCCATGCAGCTCACCACAGACATCGAGCTGTAGATGCTCCCAGGGTTTGGACGGCCAGGTCAAAGGTTGCATGGGTGGCGGCGGGGCTGGGGCCCTGGTCTTGCCACTGAGGAGACAGGCGGTGCAGTCCTTGACCAGGGTCTCAATGTCCCTGTCGATCCCAGGCCACCACACTGTGTCCCGACATCGTTGTTTGAGCCTGACTATGCCCAAGTGGCCCTCGTGCGCCATAGCAAGGACACGCGCACGCAGGGAACTTGGGACCACAGTACAGAGCCCCCTGGCAACACAGGTGTCATTCCAGCATGCAAGCTGCTCCCGGATCCTGAAGTAGGGTGTTAGCTCATCCGGCACCGTTTTTGGCCAGCCTTGCCTGATGTATGTTGATACTGAGGAAAGGACAGGGTCGGCTGCTGAGGCATCCTGCAGCTCACGCAGCGACACAGTTTCCTGGAGTGGTGTATGGAGCAGCTGTATGATGTCATTTTCTGCTTGCTCGCGGCCAGGGACTAAGACCTGAGATGTGGGCGGGGCGGGGACTGACCGGGACAGCAGGTCTGCTACCACGTTGTCACGTCCAGGCGTAAACTGCAGGCGGTAGTTGTATTGCAGTAAGCGGTCAGCCCAACGGTGCAACCGTAGTGGCCTGTGGCCAGTGCCTGATGTGGCCAGAAGGGCAGTGAGTGCCTGATGATCAGTCCTCAGTGTGAATTCGCGGCCATACAAATACATGTGCCAGCGCTCACAGGCCCACAGGCACGCCAGCGCTTCTCGTTCCCCCACAGAGTAGCGTTGTTCTGTAGGGGTGAGGGCTCGGGAGGCGAAAGCGACAGGCCTTTCTGTACCTCCCTGGACCTGGGACAGCACAGCACCAATGGCTATGGCTGAGGCGTTGCATGTGACCAGAGTGGGGCTGGCTAGGTCGAAATGTGCCAGGACCGGTGGTGTTGTGAGCTGCATCTTCAGGCGTTGCACGGCATCAGAACAAGCTGGTGCCAAGACCCAGGGCTCATTGTGTTTCAATAGTCTGTGCAGCGGCGCAGTCGTCTCGCAGTACTGCGGCACAAACCTGAGATAGTACGCCGTCATTCCCAGGAAAGAAGCAATCTGAGCTGGTGACGTGGGCTCTGGGACTTGCTGGATGGCCTCTGTGTTAGAGAGGAGCGGGCTTATGCCCTCAGCAGAGAGGCGGAACCCCACATACTCGATAGTCGAGGCCCCGAAGACACACTTTTCTCCATTAAGTGTGAGGTGGTGTTTAGCTAATGCTGCGAAAACTCTCTGGAGCCATTCATCATGCACCGCAGTGGTGGAGCCATGGACTACTATGTCATCCAAAAATACAGCCACGCCTGAAATCCCAGCCAGGATGGAGGCCATTATTTTCTGAAAACAGCTTGGAGCTGAACTAAGGCCAAAAGCCATGCGTTTGTAGCGAAAAGCCCCTTTATGCGCAATGAACGCAGTCAGGTTGCGGCTATCTGGGTGTAAAGGCACCTGGAGGTAGCCCTGGCGCAGGTCCAGTTTGGAAAAGACTGTAGACCCATAAAACTGGGCGGTGAGCTCCTCAGTTGTTGGCAAGGGGTAGCAGTCGGGTATTATGGCCCTGTTCACGGACCTCAGGTCTACACAGATGCGCAGGCCCCCACTCTTTTTCTTTGCCACAACTAAATTAGATATCCATGGTGAGGCATTCACCTGCTCAATTATGTCCTCATCTAGCAGACGCTGCAGCTCAGCTGTGATGTCATCACGTAGGGCTAGCGGGGAGCGACGGAGTGGCTGCATCACTGGTGTGACGTTACGGTCTACCATGGGTTGGTGAGCAAAAGCAGTGAGACAGCCCAACCCACCGAACAGGCCAGGCCATTGTTCCTGCCATGTGGAGGCGACAGTGTGAATCTCTGAGCCTGTTGTGTCGAGCAGAGTGAATCCGAGGCCACTGAAAAGGTCTAGACCAAGTAAGTTGGCACCATGGCGGGATACGTGGAATGTGAATAGTGGCAGGGTCTTGTCCCCATAGCACACTGGAAGTCTGACAGAACCGACAATGTCGATTTTAGAATTCCCATAGCCATGCAACGTGGTGGAGGCTGGATCCAGTGGCTTATGAGAGAAGAACCTTTTCCAGGTTGACCAGTTCAACTTTGTGAAAATGGTTAAGCTTCCCACAGCTGGCGCAGGTCTTCCCCCGTGCAGGACAAGCTTGCGCTCTAGAATTGTGTGAGAGGGAACCACAGTTACCACATGGCTGTCTGGGGCGCTCGCGTGGTTGTGAAGCTACTTGCACACAATCTGAACTGGCAGTTTGCTTGGCAGAGGAAGTTTGGGGCTGTAATTCGTCTGCTGTTGCTGACGGTGATGGGGCGGACACTGACAGATTTGCCGCGCATTGGAGAGCAGATTCAACTTGTAGCGCTATTTTCACCGCCTGAGCCAGTGTCAAGTCGTCATTCTCCAAAAGCAGTTTGTCTCTAATTTTATCACAGTTCGTATCACGTATCATTTCGTCTTGCAGTGACTTAAACTTGCACGAACTAGCTAAGCCTCGTAGATCAGCCACATATTGGGAGACAGACTCACCAGACCGTTGGTGTCTGCGCCAGAACATTACGCGACGGAGAAGGGCACTCTGCGGGGCCGCGAAGTGGTCTCTGAGCTGTTTCACAGCCTTGTCGTATTTGGTGGATTTCGCGAAAGTTCCGAAGACTCGCTGACCCACCGTTCCGAGACAGTGCAGCAGCAGCGCACGTTTTCTCCCGTCCGTAACATTGTCCAAGCCTGCAGCTAGAAGATAGGTTTCGAAGGCAGCAAACCACCGCAACCACGGCGCGGGTGGTTCCCCAGGTAAAGCAAGGAAAGGAGGAGGTGGTGGCAAAGAGTAGTCAGCCATCCTCGTCGCCAAATGTTATGTTAAGAACGACTCGGGCACAGAGAGCTCAAGTTGGAGTGTCCTCCATTTAATCACTCACACAACTAACTCACATGACTGACATTGCGTGCAACGTCATACGTAAACCAGAGAACACTGCATTGCCATGGCAATGGCAAACATAACACTTTCTACAACTTCTAATGGTCTGAAGGCTAACTATGCCTTCTCTGGACCTCATACCCTCTCCCCTGCTACAAGACCCCATACCTGCTCTACTTCCATTGAACTCTTCCTTGGTAAATTCCTCCTTGACCTTTGGCTGAATTCTCACTGCCTTTAAACATGCACAGTTGAAACCAATAATTAAGAAACCAACCTCACACCCACAAATGTAAATGTAAATCTCTAGTCCAAAACTGCCAACCTGTCACTGTCTCCTAATTTCTCTGAAGAAATCCTTCATAGAGTCCTTTGGAACAGCTTGTATCCACCCGGCTAACACATTTTCTGACTCAGCATAACTTACTTGATCATACTGAGTCTGATTTCAAAGCTGATCACTCAATCAAAACTGTTTTCTACTCTGTGAAGTTAGTCCTCTGTGCCAGTTCCACTGTGTGGCATTCTGCACAGTTGACCATCAGGTCCTATTAGTCACAGAACTTGGAAATTCAGGCACTGCCCACAGGTGGTTTCACCTTGCCTCTCTGAATGTTTCTACCGGGTAACTGTCTCAAATTCTGTCTCAAATGTCCAAAGTCTTTCCACAGGGGTTCCCAAGATCCAACCTTTCCTTCATTATTGACAACAGGAATGTATTAGCATCCCAAGTTGCCAAGAACCTGGGTGTGGTGCTGGATAACAACCTGTCCTGCAAAGTGTATGTAGCATTAGTCTCGGAGCTGAAAATTTGTGCTATATATTATCTGAAATATTAACTTACGTCAATATTTACTACAAAAGACTGCAAGCATACAGCAATATTTACAAAGACTGCCAGATCATCTAAGATTGGTATGGTTATAGAAGACATACGGAAAGTACAACATGATCATTATGGCAATACAACACATAAATGCAAGGGGAATGCGTTGAGTGCGGAGGGAAAAGTGTTTTTATATACAGACTATCCAAGTTACATGCTTTCCTCACTCGTTTAACTTCCTTCCATTCAGTATGGCATGTTGTTGCTAAATATGTTCATTTTTAAACAAGTATGGAGAGAAAAGGTTTATTGTAAACCAACAAACTGTCCAAGTTATGTACTTTCAGGTACTTTCCTCACTATATGTAACTTCTTTGCATGCAGCCTAGCTTGCTGTTGCTAAATAAATTTGTTTCATGTAAGTACAGAGAGAAAATGCTGTATTTACTGCAGCTAAATATATTCAATTTAGAGGCCAATTCATCAGTTATCGTTAGAGGCCAGGCACAATAGTATTTTATAGCAACATACTAATCTTACCACAAAATCTAAACTTGACATTCTCTTGTCATGATGGCAAAATAATATTAGCTATTGAGTAACTGCTCGAAAGATGTAATTTAGGTTGAAGTTATTGGATTTGGATTGTACAATGTGTGTTTAATGAAAGGACAAGGGTTGTAATGATGAAAGCAACAAATAAAACAAACCTATAATGTGCCTTAAAAAACTAAAATTATAGACTCAATATCACACCTCAAGCTCACATTTCCTCTCTCAAATCATGAATTTGTACTCTATTTTTATGCAGATATTTCACAATGTACATGATATAATTTATTCATCACACAATTTTACTCAGTAGAAACAATAGAATAATCAGATTGTAGCCTTCTGTTAGATTTAACATACAAACTTTGCCGTCTCTTATCTGAATGCACAGAAGGATGTTTAAGCTGAACATATACTATACAGACTAGGTGGGTAGGCTGTATTTCTGGTTAGTCCAAGGTAATGTGTCTGCACAGAGCCTTCTTAGAGAGGGTGTGGTGGAAGATTCACAGACCAGACTGAAGGTAAATCAAGTTTTAGTATGAAATCAGTTTTATATTTATATTATTCATATCTCCTTACATTGCTGTAGGGATTGGCATTGTACCTGTTTTTTCAGTGAGTGTTGTTTACCATTCTCTTTACTTGTATATACAGATAAGTTCTTCTCTTCCTGTTTGTCAAGGAATGATCGCACTTTCACAACTTCATGAATTCAGTGAAGCAGACACCTCATGATAGATTTTAGTCATTTTTTCCTCACTAACTACAGCTCTCTATTTGTATTAAAATGTAAGTTTTAAATGCAAATTGTTAAAAGACATAGGATATACACCTCTTTTATTCTTTAAACAAATATTTTAATTTAGCACAGACAGGCTCTTTTATTAAAAGCTAGCAGTAAATGAATTATGGTATATTGTTTATTAGTCACAATACCAGTATTAGCTATTGGTTATTGGCTGTCACAGTGTAATTAAAGTGATTATTTCTACAGCTTTATATACCATTTCTTAGTTTGAAGAGAGCTATAGAAAAAGAGTGTTTCCACACATACCTGGCTGAAACAGCACCTCTCTCCCTGGTCCCAGTCTTCCCAGCATGCAGCAGCTCTCTGTAGAAGCACTGCAGTCTGTAACACTCACAGACAATCCCACAGAATGGAGCCTCTTCAGGTAGAGTCTGTGTTTTTAATGCAAATGCAGGGAGAGAAAATGAAAGTGTTTGTGTGTCCTGTTTTTCTCTGACTGCCAGTAAGTGCATTCTTTCTTTGGTGTGTTTTACGCAAAGTACTTTCCTCTGTATTTTTTAATTAATATTTTTGGGTGATCGTTTTTAATGTGTTTTCACACCAGACTGAATATGAGGGTGTGTTTATTGTCATAAACTGGCGTGCCTTGTGTGCCTTTCCCAGCAAATTTATCCTGTGTTTTTTCACATAACTTGATGCTGTGTGTGTGTGTTTTTTTTTTTTCTTGAAGCTATGGCAATATAAGGTACTCCATAATCTTCTATTAGAATGCGAGCTTTAGTAAGTGGGAGAAAGGACACCTGTCATTGGCTTGTGCTGCCTCCCAAACTGCCGCCTCACCCCTGTCCCCTTCACCAGAGGCCCCCTCAATGGGAACATTTCTATTGAATGTGTGTGGGCCAGTGAGTTGGTGACCAGTAAGGGGAGAACCATAGCTACACAAACAAGAGCAGAAACGCATCATACATGGTAAACGAGACACATGCTTTTTCCTCCAAGATGGTCCCCAGTTGCTGAAATGGCTAAACTCTTGAGTCCATCACTGATGGGCAGCTGTAAGTCAGTGCTGTGTATGTGACACTCATCTGTGACTCTGCTCCTATATTTATCTATGCCATCACACTACAGCAGCCTTGCAAAAACATGCTTCCGCCTGCCAGTTCATGGGGAAGTACTGAAGTAAACAGAAAAATACTGGTTCGTGGGAGGGAGGAAAAACTAAATATTTCCACCTCATTTGGGAATATCCCTCATCTTCTCTGCAGGTTATGATTTAGTGAGTGAGCACTAAAGTCTTTATATTGACAACCTCAGTTTTATACGAATGTGTTAAGACGTGTATGGACCTGTAGCATATTATAGTCTCATTTTCCGAGTGTGTGAAACTCGTGCAACCAGTTTTGGCCTTCTCCCTGAGCTACAAACCCTCAGTGGCTCCCAGCCAGACCCCTGACCTACCAGCTCTATTTCCTCCTCCATCTGCTCCTCCCTTCTTGGCCTTTGTCCCATCCTCCTCTTTGACTCCACTTCTTACTTTGTTAATTCTTCCTCTCCCTTTAACTCCTCTTCCTCACCCTCCTCTGTCTCAATTTTAATTCTTTACACATCCCTTCATCTCCCCTTCTTCCTCTTTCTTCACCTCCTCTTCCTCATCTGCCTCCCTCTCTTCTTCTGCTGCCTTCATCTCTTCCTCTTCCTCACCATTACCCTCTTACTCTGCACTTCACACATATGCTCCTGCGCTGTGACCACAGTGACATGGGGAAACCAGTACAGGAACATTTATTCATGAATGGAAAGCAGCATTCAGTTTCTTTAGGAAAACTATTCAGATTTTATTCATACATGTATGGTGGAGTTATGTAAACCAATTGAATAATGTGTGATTGTTAAAAAGACCAAGATGGACTGAACTGGATTTTCAACATCCTGATGAACACTTACCTAATTTAAATAACAAAATGATCCTCCCCACTGGCCAGCTCGACTTCCTCACCAGCGCACCTAAATTGGTAGTGTGTTGCTCACTCTGATCACTAGGTCATGCTATGTAGCTGAGCAATAGGAGTGAGAAGCAGGTACATAAGCTTGATTTGAACATTTGAACATTGTTTATTTTGTAATAATGTAATTCATTTTGTAATTTCAGCTAATGTTGCTCAGTCTCTCTGCTTCACTGAGTGCCAGTAGGACTTCCAGTTTGCTTTTGGTGAAACAATTCAAGACAATATGACTGCTGTAAGCATATGCAATTCTCCTTTATATTTACACAGGTTTAATTAAACAAAAGGAAAGGTGGAATTTTTTTTTAATTTTGATTAATTTTCAAAGGAGACTTGAATTCCCTTGCCTCTGCCACTGCTTGTGCATATTCATACTTGGGTGTAGATTTTTAACATAGTACATAAAATATCCTGTTCAATTTATTCAAAGAACACCAATGACATATAGTGTGATACAGAATTATGGCATTAATCTGTACAGGAAATGTAAAGCCAAAGGACAAATGCTCTCCTTTACCATTAAAGGTGTAAAAACAGCAATGTGCACAAACGTGTCTCCACCCCCTAACCTCTTAGAACCTCTGGAGGCTTCTACACTGTTCCCCACCGAAACCACACAGAACCTCAGTTCTGCCCTTGATGACAAGCTCTCTTTCGCAGAGCACATGGTTTCAGTGACCCAGTCCAGCAGGTCTCCAGAGAGTAAGTCAGTTTCCCTCCACCTACACCTGCACATCTCCTGGTCCAGGTGCTTCTACTGTCCCACCTGGGCTGCTGTAGCTCTCCGTTGGCTGGTCTCCCTGTCTGTGGCCCCAGACCTCTTCAGCTCAGTCAGACAACTGCTGATGGTTAGTCTCACAAAACAGGCCTATATTTCACCTCTCCTTATCCCTCTGCAGTGGCTTCCAGTTGATGCTCAGTTCATATTCAGAACCCTGATGTTTTCTTACTGGGCAGTCGAAGGCAAACCTCCATCCTACCTTCAGTCCATCATCAGACCTTCCACCCCTTCAAGAGCTCTCTCTCCTCAGCACCCTCTGGTCATCTCCTCTCTCTGGCCGCTCAACCCAAACTGACCTTTTCTCCTCATTGCCCCCCTCCCCCTTTCAGGATGAACTACCTGCACCTGTCAGAACAGCAGAATCACTCCCCATCCTCGAACAGCGATTAAAAACAGTCCTTCAGATATCACCTTCATTCCCGGAGTCTGGACCTGTCTTCTCCCCAGCACTTATATTTAACCAAACTCTGATGCAGTGCAGTGCAGCTTTTCTGTCACTGTTAATCACTATCAGAATGATCATATGATGCAAGCTGACATCACTCTAGATCATTAATCATGGGTCATTGTTTGGCACCATACAAACAGTATGATTTATTACAGTACAATTTATTCAGTTTGATTTCAGATTTTGCTTTTATACACTTTTTTCACTGTAGAACAATTCATATTTAACACAGTTGTTTGTATAATGTATAAGTATGTTAAATAAGTAATTATTGGAACAATGTTTTTACTGTTTTGATTTCACCACTGTTTTTCAGCTTGATATCTCTACAATTCTCCCTCTAGTGAATACTTTGTTGGTGTTTTCTGCAGTGTGGGTCGTTTTTAGTATACACCCCCATAGATAATCAAAAAAGCAGGTGAGGTGGATCTGAATTAAGTGGGGTTTTATAAATCAGGCCCACCTATCCTTTCTCCTGTCTCCACCAAACATTGCAACCCATGGCAGCAGTGGTGCTTTGGCTCCCACCAAAACACTGGCATCCAGGCTTCTAAATGTCTCTTCAGATCATAGTAAATCTGGGGAGAGTGACACAACTCGCACATCCAATTCGTTTTCATCAAAGTATTTGAGAATTCTTTCAAATTATGTCTCTTCTTTAAATTTAGATTATTAATATTTTATTTTGTACATGAGTACATGCAAACTTTTTTTTAGGTTGTCATACATGCTCTGTGTCTCTATTAAGATAAATGTATCCATCTAACCTGTCATAATTTGTTATGTGACCTCGTACGCATCTTGCACTAGGAAGTTAGGTCGCTTGTCTTTTTTCTTTTTGTTCGTAAACAGGTCAGGTTAGTTAGTGTCCATGTTAGATTGTTTTGTTTGTTGTTTTGGCCATGCTCACCCCGACGCTCACACTACCGCACTTCTGTAAATAAATCACTTGCGGGTAACTGTATTCTTTGTGGCACGGGTCATCCTTGGGAGTGGGGAAAGTGGGAATCCCTTTCTGTTATGCCCAGTTTCCCTTAGGCGGGGCATAACTGTCTGAAACTACAATTCCTGGATATCTTCACTTGTCCTTTGGTTACACCATCCACCTGTAAATGTGAGGGCTGTGGTACCTGATTGATGATGATTTTAGGAAGTGTTCCAAAGGTGCTGCTGTTTATCCCTCCTACGCCACTCATTCCATCAGGCCCTGGAACGTTTGCTTGGTGACATCATTCCATGTCACCAAGGTCATTTGAAATGGTGAAAAGCAATTGTCCAAAAGATACAAAAGGCAAAGAACTGTTGCTTAATCATTTTAATAAAGGATTTTTAATCTTAAATTTTTAATAATCACCTCTAAATATTGTGCCTTGGTATCTTTTGGACCATGGCTTTAACTTACTAACAATGTTTCACAGTACGAACCATTGCCAAATTTTTATTAGAATACGGATAACACACTGACAAAGTTATCATATTTTGGATTAGCATGATAATGTTTATAAATTGACATTTTTAGCACTCAATTATCAAATTATGAAAATACATATACAGCATAAAATAATTAGCAAAACAATGTATTAAAGTCATTTGACATTCTATATTCAAAGTAAAGTGTAATGGGGAGGGTGAGGGTTACAGTTACAGTTGTTTTTAAGTTTTTTTATGCTAATCTAGTAGTCTACTGTATTTTGGCAGTGCAGAGAAGTGTTTAGTCTGTGTCACCCAATAGAGTGTCAGCGTCACTGTCCTCTTCCATTCTCATCCGCTCAGACATCTCTGCCTCACTCGGTACAGAGCTCCTTGTTCCGTATCCAGATGATACTGAGCTTTTTGGCTGATTCTTTCTCAGCCACCATGACACCTTCCTACCAATCCATTCAGGAGCCACTTCTTCATCCCACACAGAGCCGCCTGCTTCAGAGGGGGCTGGAGTCCCTCCACTCACTGCAACACAAATACAAAAAGCTGTGTTACTCAGCACTGCCTATTCTGCCAGGCATTGAACCATACTGTGAGCCATTGTGCGGGAGACCTTCACCACTCACCATGATCTATTGTTTGTGATACTGAAAATTTGCTCAATATATACAGTTAGGTCCATAGGTATAAAACAGTTTCTCAGTTGTCCAATTACTTTTGAGGCCCTGAAAAGGGGGGGGGGGGGTTTGTATAAAATTTTCTTATGATATTTTTGTTAAACCCCTTGAATTAAAGCTGAAAGTCTGTGCTTTAATCACATCTTGATTTCTTCATTTCAAATCCATTGTGGTAGGATACAGAACCAAAATCATGAAAATTGTGTCACTGTCCAAATACCTATGGACCTAACTGTATTTGTGCTGTGAAATGCTGGAAAGTTATGAACCAAACTCACTAGAGGGGGGATTATACTCCATGCTCCCCCTCCTCTTCCTGACCGGCAGAGTGGATCCCTCTGTCTCTGAGTCGACCACCACTTTCGACATCCTCTCTAACAATTCCTCCTCTCTTCTGCTCCATTGCCCTTCAGAATTCTTTTCCATTACTTTCCCACTCTGAGAGCTGCCTGCTTCAGAGGGGGCTGGAGTCCTTCCACTCACTGCAACACAACAACAAGCCCTGTTACACAGAACTGCCTATTCTGTGAGTCGCTGAATCACAGTGTCAATCATTATGCAGGAGGTCCTCACTATTAACAAATCTATCATTTGTGATATTGAATACAAACTCCAGGCGGCACTCCCTGTTGCTGGGTATTGCATTAGGTTAAATGGGCATGAGCGTGTCTTTAATAAAGTGCAGTATATATAAATATGTATAATCACAAATTTCTGTGCCAAATTCAGAAAAATGCAGAAGAATTACAGTGACATCGTAGTGAAAGTTAATAAACTCTCGTGCTGTTCACTCAATGCAAAGGAGATCATGTTGTTGATGTACAGATGCTGTGAAATGCTGGAAAGTTATGAACCAAACTCACTAGAAGGGGGATTATACTCCATACTGCCCTTCCTCTTCCTGACTGGCAGAGTGGATCCCTCTGTCTCTGAGTCGACCACCACCTTCAACATCCTCTCTATCAGCTCCTCCTCTCTTCTGCTCCATTCCTCCTCAAGAGACTTTTCTGTCTCTTTCTTACTCTGAAACCACTGTGTCAAACTGACACCCCTTCTTTCTCTCTCCTGTATAGTGAAGTATCCACCTCTGTTTCTGGCCACCATCTCCTCTATCTTCTCCAGCAGCTCTGTGACCTGAGTGCCATCAGCCCTGTTCTCATTGCTGATAACATGATACCTGTTCCTGCATTTCTCTACAAGCCATTGGAGGGCCTTCCCTTCAGCTTCAATGTGCTGCTCAATGGTTGTGTCTCCCAGCCAGTCTCCCCAGGTGAACAGCACTATAGTGTGTCTCCAGACTCTCTCACTGAGAAGCTCCAAGTGTTCCTGCACTGATCTCCTGTGTGTCTCTGTGAATGATGACCTCACATCAATCATCAGGAAGAAAGCGTTGGGTCCTGGGGGACACAGAGACACACTGCACACAATCTCCTGTTTATCCAGCTCTGGAGTGTCCTCTACAGACTTATTCCTCCACCAGCCTGGTGTATCGATCACAGTGGCCTGCCTCCCAGGTACTTCACCCTGTCTCTTCACACACTGTGAAGTTTTTCTTCCACACTCAAATTCCTCCCTGCCCAGGATAGTGTTTCCTGCTGAACTCTTCCCTGCACATCTCCACCCCAGCAGCACAATCCTCAGCTCTGAGAGACGGTGTTGCTCTTCTGTCAGAGAGAAATAATACAAATCAGGAACGTTAATATACATTCAGTTCTGAGATGAGCTGCTCTCTGTAAGTGTGGAGTGGTGTGGAATAGTAGAGAAGTCATGGGGGGTGCTTATGACCTTCACATTGAACAGTGCAGATCTTGTCTTTCCGAATGCTCTTGCATTGTCCTGATTGTGAGAACAGCTTGTGTGATATGTATGGTGGCGTTTTTCAGGTTCATAACTGAAACGCATGGGCGTCAGTTTGTTTTGAAAAGTGCTGGGGACAACGACAGGTTCGATGTGTTCACAACTAACTAAAGGCTTTCAAAAAGTAGTGGGGTCGAAATGGACCACAACAAAAAGTGGTGGGGACATGTCCCCAGCATCCCCAGCATAAAGGACACCTATGCTGAAACATAATATGACTGAAAATAACTGAATAAATGTCATTGTGAGGTAAGTTTAATGTGTTGGGTTTTGTTTTTTGAAATTAAAAACAAAATTCAATCAGAGGTAACATATTATAGCATTGAAAACATGCATAATGAATTTCAATTCTGAAAGGAGAGTGAAGCCCACTGCAGCATCTGCCCTGACAATGTGACAGTGGATGTATGATCAAAAAACAATGATAAAATATGAAAGACATCTGCTGATGAACACCAACCCATAATAAACATTGTTAATCATTTCACTGACAACTTGGGCTGTTTTCAATCTGGAGTTTAAAAATCTGAAGTAAATGTGCTCAATCACTAATCGGACATTAAGAAACAAACAAATACAGAGCATAGCTCTCATCAATGGTTTATGACATTGATTATGAATTCCACTTTCATAATGAACAAAAATAGTTAACCCAACAGTTTTCATTGGTCAAACACTAAATCATGGACAGCCACATGTGGAGAAGTAAAAGGAGACTTCCTGAGTGTGAAAATGAATGCAGGTCCAGGTCTGTATTTCAGAGTATCAGGAGACTGTAATATAGTAGAGGAACTAGTGGGTCTTCTCTCCAAGTGCAGAGGAAAAAGCCCCCAAATTTAGAAGCCACTGCTTCTTAAGCACACCCTTTCCCACCCCTCCCACTAACTGCAGCTACAGCACCAAGTAGCCAGGACTGTCATTTATGCCACCATCAGGGGATCCATTCAATCAATGCACAGGTAGAATGCAATAACAACTGCACCATAGCAACAGCATACATCTTCTAATTATAGGAAATGAGGAACCTCTATGTGGAACATACTTCTTACATCGAAGCTGACAAACATTAGAAGCTGTGTGGAAAACCCCAACAGCAACAGGAAGATAATCAAAAGTAGGGAATTGTACAATATTCCATTCCCATTGCAACTCAAGCACATCTTTAAAAAGTCTACTGTATATTACCTTGATAAGAGCAGCATAGTACAACAAAAAACTTTTACAAAAAAAAAAATCATTGAAATATATGTGTGAAGGAAAAAAGAACTCACGTTTGAAAAATGCTCTGAGAGTCCTCCTCTCTTTCTGCACCTTCATCAGCCTCTGTTTCGCTCTTTCTTCCACTGCCCTCCTCTTCTCCTCCACCTCCTGTAAGAGCATTCTGTCCATTTCATAGTGACAGCCACCATGTCCTGCCACCATCTCCTCTATCTTTTCCAGCAGCTCTGTGACCTGAGTGCCATCACCCCTGTTGTTATTGTTGAGAACATGATACCTGTTCTCACATTTCTCTACAAGCCACTGGAGGGCCTTCCCTTCAGCCTCAATGCGCTGCTCAATGGTTGTGTCTCCCAGCCAGTCTCCCCTGGTGAACAGCACTATAGTGTGTCTCCAGACTCTCTCACTGAGAAGCTCCAGGTGTTCCTCCACTGAACTTCTGCGTGTCTCTGTGAATGATGAGCTCACATTAATGACCAGGAAGAGAGCGTAGGGTCCTGGGGGACACAGAGACACACTGCGCACAATCTCCTGTTTATCCAGCTCTGGAGTGTCCTGCACAGAATAATTCCTCCACCAGCCTGGTGTGTCGATCACAGTGAGCTGCCTCCCAGCTACTTCACCCTGTCTCTTCACACACTGTGCAGTTCTTATTCCAGACTCAAACCCCTCTCTGCCCAGGATGGTGTTTCCTGCTGAACTTTTCCCAGCACAACTCCCCCCCAGCAGCACAATCCTCAGCTCTGAGAGATGGTGGTCCTCTTCTGTCAGAGAGAAATAATACAAATCAGGATCGTTAATATACATTCAGCTGAGATGAACTGCGCTCTGTAAGTGTGGAGTGGTGTGGAATAGTAGAGAAGTCATGGGGGGTACTTATGACCTTCACATTGAACAGTGCAGATATTTCCAAATGCTCTTGCTTTGTCCTGATTGTGAGAACATTTTGTGTGGTATGTAGGGCTGGCGTTTTTCAGTTCTATAACTGAAACGCGTGGGCATCAGTTTGTTTTGAAAAGTGCTGGGGACAACGACGGGTTCGATGTGTTCACAACTAACTAAAGACTTTCAAAAGGTGGTGGGGACGAAATGGACCACAACAAAAAGTGGTGGGGACATGTCCCCAGCATCCCCAGCGTAAATGACGCCATATTTTGAAACATAATATGACTGAAAATAACTGAAAAAATGTCATTGTGAGGTTTATTTCATTTCATTTTATCACAAGTTTAATGTGTTAAGTTTTGTTTTTTGAAATTAAAAACAAAACTCAATCAGAGGTAAGATATTATAGCATTGAAAATTTGCATAATGAATTTCAATTCTTAAAGGAGAGTGAAGCTCACTGCAGCATCTGCCCTGACAATGTGACAGTGGATGTATGATCAAAAAACAATGATAAAATATGAAAGACATCTGCTGATGAACACCAACCCATAATAAACATTGTTAATCATTTCACTGACAACTTGGGCCGTTTTTTATCTGGAGTTTAAAAATCTGAAGTAAATGTGCTCAATCCCCAATCAGATATCATGAAACAGAAACAAACACAGAACATAGCTCTCATCAATGGTTTATGACATCGATTATGAATTCCACTTTCATAATGAACAAAAATAGTTAATCCAACAGTCTTCGCTGGTCAAACACTAAATCATGGACAGCCACATGGAGAAGTAAAAGGAGATTTCCTGAGTGTGAAAATGAATGCAGGTCCAGGTCTGTATTTCAGAGTATCAAAATGGAGACTGTAAGAGAGTAGAGAAACTAGTGGGTCTTCTCTCCAAGTGCAGAGGAAAAAGCCCCCAAATTTAGAAGCCACTGCTTCTTAAGCACACCCTTTCCCACCCCTCCCACTAACTGCAGCTACAGCACCAAGTAGCCAGGACTGTCATTTATGCCACCATTAGGGGATCCATTCAATCAATGCACAGGTAGAATGCAATAACAACTGCACCATAGCAACAGCATACATCTTCTAATTATAGGAAATGGGGAACCTCTATGTGGAACATACTTCTTACATCGAAGCTGACAAACATTAGAAGCTGTGTGGAAAACCCCAACAGCAACAGGAAGATAATCAAAAGTAGGGAATTGTACAATATTCCATTCCCATTGCAACTCAAGCACATCTTTAAAAAGTCTACTGTATATTACCTTGATAATAGCAGCATAGTACAACAAAAAACTTTTACAAAAAAAAATCATTGAAATATATGTGTGAAAGAGAAAATAAACTCACGTTTGAAAAATGCTCTGAGAGCCTTCCCCTGTTCCTGCACCTTCATCAGCCTCTGTTTCGCTCTTTCTTCCACTGCCCTCTTCTTCTCTTCCACCTCCTGTAAGAGCATTCTGTCCATTTCATAGTGACAGCCACCATGTCCTGCCACCATCTCCTCTATCTTCTCCAGCAGCTCTGTGACCTGAGTACCATCAGCCCTGTTCTTATTGTTGAGAACATGATACCTGTTCCCACATTTCTCTACAAGCCACTGGAGGGCCTTCCCTTCAGCCTCAATGTGCTGCTCAGTGCTTGTCTCTCCCAGCAAGTTTCCTCCGGTGAACAGCACTATAGTGTGTCTCCAGACTCTTTCACCGAGAAGCTCCAGGTGTTCCTCCACTGCTCTCCTGTGTGTCTCTGTGAATGATTTGCTCACATTAATGACCAGGAAGAGAGCGTTGGGTCCCGGGGGACACAGAGACACACTGCGCACAATCTCCTGTTTATCCAGCTCTGGAGTGTCCTTCACAGAATAATTAATCCACCAGCCTGGTGTGTCAATCACAGTGAGCTGCCTCCCAGCTACTTCACCCTGTCTCTTCACACACTGTGCAGTTCTTCTTCCAGACTCAAACCCCTCTCTGCCCAGGATGGTGTTTCCTGCTGAACTCTTCCCACTCTTTCTCCCCCCCAGCAGCACAATCCTCAGCTCTGAGAGATGGTGTGTCTCTTCTGTCAGAAAGAAAGAACAGAATTTATGCTGCATCAGATATACTAACATCAATTCAGTTCTAAGTTGAGTTGCTCTGTGTCAGTTTGGAATGGTGTGTAATGATAGCAAAGTTGCTCACACTTCAGATATGTCATGAGAACACAGGTTTACATATATAAAAGAACATTTTCTTTATATGTGATAATATCGATTTATATTTTTATAGTGCTTTACACAAGGTGACCATCATAAATTCTATTTACAGGAAAAATGCGTGAAAACAAAAGACAATACCAGCAGCAGTACCTATGAAAGAAGAATCAGAGCTGATCTCTGTGAGTAGGGAGTAGTGTGGAATAGTTGTGAAGTTGTGGTTAACAGCATGACCATGAGCCAGGTCAGCTGTGGCTTTATATCTACAAGATCACAATATTACAATCTGAGACTCATTCCACTGGCATTTCTGATTTCTACCATAAGCAAACCAGTGCAAGTGATCTGGATCAAATAAACAATTAAACTGTTGTCAAAAACTGTCTATGAATTCATTTCATACACAGTCTTATCAAATGGGGCATATGAAATCAGGAGCACGTTTTTAAATATACTGAAAAATCATTTGAATATTTTTGAGTTGAGCTGCACTGAAAAAAAAGTGAGTTACAGGACCAAAGAAAACTCATAATAGCAGCGATGGATCTAAACCTCTGTCGAAATACCTTACAGCTTTATATAGAATAGAAAACATAACTTCAACATTTATAAATCTGTGTAAATGTAAGGTGTAAGACAACTTTTCCCCACATTTCCACACAAGCAAGTCATTGCAAAGCCAAGATTCAAGATTCAAGATTCTTTATTATTATCCCCGAGGGGCAATTTGTTGTGTCGCCAGCAATATCAGAGAACATCAGACGAACAATAATAAATAAATAAACAATGAACACAAATTAAAAAAAAAAAAAATCCCGCTGGTTAAGGACGGTGACTATGACATGAAAAACCACATTAATTTATTTATAAGGCCAATGGCAGTTGGGACAAATGAATTCTTAAATCTGTTCATCCTGCATGTTGGCAGTTTGTATCCGTGGCCAGACGGAAGCAAGCAGAACTCCTTGAACAAGGGTTGGCTAGGGTCAGCCAGGATTGACTGGGCCTTCTTCAAAGTCCTGACCTTGTACAGATCAGTTAACTCATTCAGGGTCGTACCTGCAAGTTTACTGCACACTTTGACGATACCCTGCAATCTGTTCCTATTTTTTAGATTAAGTGACCCGTACCAGCTGACAAAGGGGAATGTAAAAACAGATTCAATAAAACGAGAATTAAACATTCTCATAAAAGTATTGTCAACATTAAAACTTCGAAGCTTGCGATAAAAAAACATACGCTGAAGGGCTTTCCTACACACAGCATCCACCTGAAGCTCAAAGGTCAGTTCGTCATCGATTACAGTACAGTATATATTTATAATGCTGCACAAACTCAACAGCCTGGTCATTAATCACTACCGGAGAGGTGACCGAAGGATTTTTCCTAAAATCTATTGTCATCTCCTTAGTTTTAGACACATTAATGTCTAAGAAGGATGACTTGCACCAATTTGTGAAATCTGCCGCTAGAGGGCCATGATCAAGATCATTACTGCTAAGAGACACGATGCTCGCTAACCTTCCTGCTAAAATATGAGGCTGGATGCAATTAAAAGCTGAGGAGAAATCAATAAAGATCAGTCGCACAAACGTGCTTGCACCTTCTCAGTGTGCCAAAATCATATTTAATAGGGTACCCGTCGCATCAACCACACCCCTGCCTGACCTATATGCAAATTGGAACAGGTCCAAATTTGCCTGCACTGTGTTCAGAAGCGTATCCTTCACAATCTTCTCAAGTGATTTCATTACCAGAGAGGTAAGCACCACAGGCCTGTAGTCTTTCGGTGACTTTGGAGCATTATTTTTTGGCACAGGTACAATGATGGAGTCCTTCCAAAGACAAGGAACCCTATGGAGGTGGAGTGACAACTTAAAGATATAACAGAAAATGTCTGCTAACTCTTCGGCACAATTTTTAAGAATGCGACCTCCAATGCCATCGGGGCCAGGACTTTTTCTTACCTTTACACCCCGGAATAATTTCAGGACCATGCCCTCATCAACTTGTACACTGTTCTGCCCTGGAGCAGCATTTTTGAATGCTGACCACTTCTCACTAAAATCATAGACATTAAAACGATTATAAAAGGTGTTCAGTTCATTAGAAAGGTCAAGATCAGGTTTGCCATTAAGCGAAATTGGACATCCCCATCATAGATTTCACACCCTCCTATACAGGGCGTGAATTACCAGTACCGAGCATGCTCTCAACTTTGTCCTTGTAGTTACACTTAGCAAGCTTTAGTTCTTTTTACTTGTTTCTGTAGTTCCCTGTACCGAGTCACATCCCCTTGATAAAAACTGATATTTCTCTGGATAATTATGCTTTTGACAGACTTGGAGACCCAAGGGAACCTAGGGAACACTCAAAAACATCTGGTTTAAAAGCGATTATCTGAAAACGAGCAGTTTTCTCACTTAGTGTGGTGTGAAAAGAATGAGAATATTTCTTGCATGCATTCTGAAGCTAATGTTGAAAGTAGTAGTGTACCCTTTCAGATGAAATGGATATTGCTTTGAGAAGTGCCTGAAATAAACTGATAATACATTTATTTAAACAGGTATTTTAATACGAAGATTACAATATACCCTTTTCATTGATGTGTTTGAAAATACTTGCAATACAACAAAAGAGTCACTTCAAATACCAATTATCAAAAAAGTATGTATTTGACCCAATAATGGAGTGTGTGTGTGTGTGTGTGTGTGTGTGTGTGTGTGTGTTTGCATAATTTGTGTGAGTGACTGCCCAAGCAACACTGGTGTCCGTTGTCAGGGTTTTGAGTACGAGTAACAGGTTACCATGAACATTTCGTATCATACATCTTTTGACAAAATGCATATTGCATGGAATATATAGATGAGAAACACAAACTAAAAGTTCAACTGAATATTCAGATATGAAGTTTGACAGATTTTAAAACTGCACTGAATTCATAACAGAAATAATCAACTGGGATATGTATTAAGGAACGCCTTGAGTGGGGTGACCCCAACTGTTCTCTGTCTACCCAGTTGACAGTGAGTGCGGGTGGGGGCGTGGGGGGTGGCGTTCATTCCTCTGTAACAGACAGAGTCCACACAGATCTCTACCTCAAGGCCCTGATCCACAGAGGGCATCTCTCAAAAGTGGATGGTCTACACACAGTGAGTATTTAAAGTGAACAGCAGGGCCTCCCTGGAGTGTCTGTGCTGTAACTGTGTAGGACATAGACACTGAAGGTTGATGTTCCTGATACCAAAGTCTCTGCAAATTAGTACTGAGCACAATGGAAAAGTATAATGTCAACATATATGTACACATGTGTGAAACTACAGTGCACACTTGAAAATCATGTTTCAAAGGCAGCATATACAACATATTTTCATACATCTAATTGAAAATGTACCCACCCTTACAAAGAGCTCTGAGAGTCTTCCTCTGTTTCTGCACCTTCATCAGCCTCTGTTTTGCTCTTTCTTCCACTGCCCTCCTCTTCTCTTCCACCTCCTGTAAAAGCCTTCTGTCCATTTCATAGTGACAGCCACCATGTCCTGCCACCATCTCCTCTATCTTCTCCAGCAGCTCTGTGACCTGAGTGCCATCAGCCCTGTTCTCATTGTTGAGAACATGATACCTGTTCCCACATTTCTCTACAAGCCACTGGAGGGCCTTCCCTTCAGCCTCAATGTGCTGCTCAATGGTTGTGTCTCCCAGCCAGTCTCCCCAGGTGAACAGCACTATAGTGTGTCTCCAGACTCTCTCACTCAGAAGCTCCAGGTGTTCCTCCACTGCTCTCCTGCATGTCTCTGTGAATGATGAGCTCACATCAATAACCAGGAAGAGAGCGTAGGGTCCCGGGGGACACAGAGACACACTGCGCACAATCTCCTGTTTATCCAGCTCTGGAGTGTCCTGTATAGACATATTCCTCCACCAGCCTGGTGTGTTGATCACAGTGACCTGCCTCCCAGCTACTTCACCCTGTCTCTTCACACACTGTGCAGTTCTTATTCCAGACTCAAACTCCTCTCTGCCCAGGATAGTGTTTCCTGCTGAACTCTTTCCAGCACATCCCCACCCCAGCAGCACAATCCTCAGCTCTGAGAGACGATGTTCCTCTCCTGTCAGAGAGAAATAATACAAATCAGGAGCATTAATATACATTCAGCTGAGATGAACTGCTCTCTGTAAGTGTGGAGTGGTGTGGAATAGTAGAGAAGTCATGGGGGGTAATTATAACCTTCACATTGAACAGTGCAGATCTTGTCTTTCCAAATGCTCTTGCTTTGTCCTGATTGTGTGTACAGTTTGTGTGGTATGTAGGGCTGGCGGTTTTCAGTTTTATAACTGAAACATAATATGACCTTCAGTCTAATAACTGAAAAAATGTCATTGTGAGGTAAGTTTAACGTGTTGGGTTTTGTTTTTTGAAATTAAAAACAAAACTCAGAGGTAACATACTATAGCATTGAAAACATGCATAATGAATTTCAATCTTAAAGGAGAGTGAAGCTCACTGCAGCATCTGCCCTGACAATGTGACAGTGGATGTATGATCAAAAAACAATGATAAAATATGAAAGACATCTGCTGATGAACACCAACCCATAATAAACATTGTTAATCATTTCACTGACAACTTGGGCCGTTTTTTATCTGGAGTTTAAAAATCTGAAGTAAATGTGCTCAATCCCCAATCAGATATCATGAAACAGATACAAACACAGAGCATAGCTCTCATCAATGGTTTATGACATCGATTATGAATTCCACTTTCATAATGAACAAAAATAGTTAATCCAATAGTCTTCGCTGGTCAAACACTAAATCATGGACAGCCATGTGGAGAAGTAAAAGGAGATTTCCTCAGTGTGAAAATGAATGCAGGTCCAGGTCTGTATTTCAGAGTATCAGGAGATTGTAATATCGCAGAGGAACTAGTGAGTCTTCTCCCCAAGTACAGAGGAAAAAGCCCCCAAATCAGAAGGCACACATTTTTAAGCACACCCTTTCCCACCCCTCCCATTGACTGCAGCCACAGCACCAGTAGCCAAGACTCTCTTTCATGCCACCATTCAATGGGGGATCCATTCAATTAATGTACAGCTAGAATGCAATATCAACTGCACCATAGGGATGGGATACATCTTATTATAGGAAAAGGGAACCTTTATGTGGAACATGCTTCTTACATTGAAGCTGACAAACATTAGAAGCTGTGTGAAAACCCCAACAGCACGGGTAGATAATGAAAAGTAGGGAATTGTACAATAGTCCATTCCCATTGCTACTCAAGCACATCTTTAAAAAGTCTACTGTATATTACCTTGATAACAGCAGGATGGTACAACAAAAAATATGTGTGAACGAGAAAATAAACCCACCTTTAAAACGTGCTCTGAGAGTCTTCCTCTGTTTCTGCACCTTCATCAGCCTCTGTTTCGCTCTTTCTTCCACTGCCCTCCTCTTCTCTTCCACCTCCTGTAAGAGCTTTCTGTCCATTTCATAGTGACAGCCACCATATCCTGCCACCATCTCCTCTGTCTTCTCCAGCAGTTCTGTGACCTGAGTGCCATCAGCCCCGTTCTTATTGTTGAGAACATGATACCTGCTCCCACATTTCTCTACAAGCCACTGGAGGGCCTTCCCTTCAGCCTCAATGTGCTGCTCAATGGTTGTGTCTCCCAGCCAGTCTCCCCTGGTGAACAGGACTATAGTGTGTCTCCACACTCTCTCACTCAGAAGCCCCAGGTGTTCCTCCACTGATCTTCTGTGTGTCTCTGTGAATGATGAGCTCACATTAATGAGCAGGAAGAGAGCGTAGGGTCCTGGGGGACACAGAGACACACTGCGCACAATCTCCTGTTTATCCAGCTCTGGAGTGTCCTTCACATAATAAATGTCCCACCAGCCTGGTGTGTCGATCACAGTGAGCTGCCTCCCAGCTACTTCACCCTGTCTCTTCACACACTGTGCAGTTCGTATTCCAGGCTCAAACTCCTCTCTGCCCAGGATGGTGTTTCCTGCTGAACTCTTCCCAGCAGATCTCCCCCCCAGCAGCACAATCCTCAGCTCTGAGAGATGGTGGTCCTCTCCTGTCACAGGTAATGTAAAAAAAATTAAATCATTTCTCATCAGGAGTATTCCCCTCTTTGTAGCTGTGAAATGGTGTGAAGTTATGGTGAAATAGTTATTAGCAATGTCAGTTTCAAACAAGATGGCTGTGAATCTAAATTTACAAGAGAAAATGAACATAAGACACATATTGTTCCATTTGTATTTTCTGAATTATACTCCAGCTGAATGAACGTATCTAGCCTGAGTGCGGCGTGTATTTAACTTACATGTACTGGAAGTATCAAAGAATACATACAAATGCATTGAATGAAAGTACTTCATAGAAAATACATTGACATAGAATGTATTTGATTGAAGGGATGGAATTGAGAAATCAACATTTACACATCTCTGTCAATACAAAGTATAAACTGATTTTCCCCATAATCAGAGTTATGCAAGTCACTGCAAAACCATGCCAGTCATGTTTCATGTTTTTGGAATACTTCATATGAAAAACATTTGCTGATTATTTTGAATTTAATACTGAAAGTGGCCTTTAAAACAGAGATGCAATTCATATGTACTTGAAAATTGTAATAAATATATTGGAAAAATATTTGTAATTAAAAAAAGGTATGAGAATACCTTAAATACAAAATGCTCTGTTCATTATTGTGCATGAAAATTCATCCCACACAACTAATAAAATATAAAAATCCAATTAGAGAAATATGTAGGGCCTATATATTTTACTCATAACTGCATTGTGCTTGTGGCTATATGTGTGTTTGTGTATCAAAGACTGGTGTCCTGCACTGCATGTGGTCTCACATCGGATGCTCTGCCTACAGCACTCCGCTCTGGCTCACTGCTGCCCTCTACAGGGGAGAGTAGTTAATGAAGGTGAATTACATTTACATTTATTCAAGGTGGACAAGTGGGTTGAAATCAAGGAGGTTTAAAGTCACATATTTTTAGTTAGTGTTCCTCCCCTTTCAGAGATAAATAATAGAGTTCATTTCTTATCAGAGTTGTTAACATGCATTTTGTTCAGAAACCTTATAGACCAGACCTCAAATCTGAACAGTTCAGATAAGAATATATACATCAGTGTTTGCAGTGGTGAGTGTAAGCACCTTACTCATTTTATTGAGTGATGCATTTGCATTTCCATTTAATTAAAAATTGTGTTACCATTATTCATAATAACAAATGGTGGTAATTTCATAAGATTTTAAGATGTGTTTTATTTGAATCAGAAAGAACCACAGGACTCACTGTGAAGGGAGGGCACACCACCAGCTGCCATCTGTCCCTCTCCGCTGGCCTCTTTGTCCACAGAGCACCCTCCTTTTTCTGTAATAACAATAACGGTTGCTTGTAAACCATTAATAATCAATTTCAAAACAGTATTTGTTGATTTTTTCTTTTGCTTTTTCAGGAGGAGAAAAATGCTCTCATCACCTGCACCCCCTGCACTCATGAATACAATGCTCGGATTCCCTCACATATCAGCCTGCAACTTATTTTACATCCTGCAATTTTTTTTAATCTCTGTTCCTCTCTTTGGCCAGGGTCCTCTCTAATCTCTGTAATGGTAAAAATTGTAATCATGATCGCTTGTAAAAGTAGTAATAATCATTAATCTCAGAGCAGGATTTCATAATTTTTTTTTTTTTTTTTTATTTCTCACACAGTAAGGTCACCTCATCGCCTGCACTCATACAAGAGGCAGAAGGGTGAATGCAATTCTCTGTTTTACGCAACAAGTCCCACAGTGTAAATGACGTTTAAACGATGACAGATGGGACCTCTGAGACTGCAAGGCCTTGGTGAAATTTCCCCTAGCATTTGATCCAGGATCAGTTTTGAGTTTCACCTCATAATGGTTAAGGTAAGGACTGGGGATGAGAAATATGACCCTTGATTCCAAAGCTTCTTACAGTCAAACCAAAATTCAAGCAGCATCCAATTATCCATGGCAGCTATTCTCTGTCCTCTCCTCCCCACTCAACCCTTCCTCACCTCCACCTCCCTCTACTTTCACTTCTAACAATTTTGCATCCCACGACTAAAGGGACAGACTTGCTTCCAACTGGCTCCATCACCAGCATTGTCAGTCTCTATTAACGACTTTCTACAGCATCTAATAGACAGAAGGCCACCTACACATTCTCTGAATCTCATACCATCTCTCTCACAGGCCTCCATACTTACAGTACCAGGCAAAAGTATGGATACAACCTTTATTCTTTATTTTTACCATTTTCCACATTTTAGAATAATAGTAAAGACATCAACACTATGAAATAAATGGAATTATGCAGTGACCAAAAAAATGTTCAAACAAATCTAACCTTTCTTATATTTTAAATTCTTCAAAGTAGCCAAAAACAAATTTTAAGCATTTAAGTGCAAGTCTTTAGATCCAAATATCTTTAAATGTATGTTTCCCATTATCTCAATCAGGGGTGTCTAAACGTTTGACTGGTACTGTACCGTCCTTCCATTTAACTCTTCCTCGGTAAATTCCTCCTTGATCTTTGGCAGCATCGCCACTGCCTTTGAACAATTGTAACCAGGCCGTTCAATATGGAAGCTAGCCAACGCCACCCTCAGTTAACAGGTGAGGGCTCTGAAAGCAGATAACCTGCACTAGGGTTGAAACAGCTCAGTGACAGTGCACAGATGACAGACCCAGACTGAAATTTAAAAAGTTTATTTAAAACATCAAGGGTACAAACTTTGAGGGGAATAGTCTGGACTGGTCCACAATACTGAGATGTCCTGCAGCTTCTGCCAGTGTATTGCAATTTAAGTGCAATTATTTCCACACAAAAAGTGACAACCAGAAAGACAATGTGCATCACACTGGAAGTATCTACAAAAGAAGCTTTGCGCTATATTCAGTGCTACGCTATTAGCAGCCACCGCAACCCACAACAAGCATATCACCCTAAATAGTTAGCAATACAAAAGGCAGACGCCGCCACGCCATTCAGCCAGACCAGACCTCCCCAAGACAAGCTAAAAAGTAATAAATATGTAAGGTAAAAACAAGTATGCCACTAACCCAGTCAAACAGCCAATACAATACCATACGAACGCACGATTTATAACCGCAACCCGCTTACCCTGGAGCTGATTCTACCTCACTCATTTTCCGATCCCTTTTTAAAAGGACGCCAAGTTCAGTTTCCTGTCGTATTAACTAATCTGTAACAGGTGTGAAAATCACGTCATCACTCCGCTTAAAACAGGAAGAGGAACAACCTGACAAGATGCAAATCCACGATACAGTCCCATCCGACAGATATATTTTAATACACACAAATATTTAAAAATGACGCTGCCCACTACTACCCTGCTACACAATCACAATTTAAACCACTAATTAGGAAAACCAACTTTACACCGATCTCTGGTCCAAAATTGCATCTGTTTTGTGTGAGAGACAGATAGAGCTATCTTTCCACATATGAAACATGATGGAGTAATTTCTTTCCATATATGGCGCTAAAAGTTTGCGCAATGCCAGAGCAGCGCCGCACCCTATACAGTCGCGATCAGATTACAGAGGTGTGTCTCTACAGCTGTTTTTTCCGTGTTGCAGTTTAGAGAGAGAGAAAGTTTCCACACCTACCTCACTGAAACAGCACCTCTTTCACTGGTCCCAGTCTTCCCAGCATGCAGCAGCTCTCTGTAAAAGCATTGAAGTCTGTAACGCTCAGAAACAATCTCACAAAATGGAGCCTCTTCAGGTAGAGCCTGTGTTGTTAATGTGAATGCAGGGAGTGAAAATGAGTTGTTGTTTCTGTTTTCCATTGACTGCCAATATGGGCCTTTTCCTCAAACAAGATAAGAAATTCACTTTCAGAGAACGGTTGCTAATGTCTACAGAAAGTGTGCATGACTCAGATATTCATAAGATTTACCGATACAGGTTAAAAAGCTGAGAGGGACAGTTCTCTGAAGTGTGTTACAAATATGCAGTCATTTAACTAAATGGTCTCATTGACTACACACTACAGTACTCAACGCAGAGCTTAGACAAGGTTCATCATGAAGTCTGGGCACTGCTGAACACAGAGCTTAGATATTATTCAGTTACTCAACACAGAGCTTATGCTTCAGTAAAGAAAGCTATAATTTGTGCACTTTTCAGAAGAGGAATTGTTGACGTTGCCCCTGATCAAGTTATCCTCTGTACTTTCATTTTCTGGCATGAAATGCTCCATGGATAAGGTGCAATGATCAGGCAGAATGTCGAGCCAATATTTAACCCCCCTAACCATCACTGTAGCTTTCCTACGTTGCTTATCAGTAAATGTATTCAAAGGTTGAGGTGGTGCAAGACAATTATTTCTCAAACAAAAAATCAACTTTAAAATGGGAGCACCAATGGTGACCCCATAGTGTAAATAACACAGGACAGAGAAGAAATGGCTTGAAAACCTGACTCTGAGCTCAATGAGTTTAAACCTTGTGGTTTCCTCCGAGATTTTGGTTTCTGTTGTCACCTTCATTTGGGTTAATCTGTAACTGTGCACACACATTGCCATATTCAGCTCATTAAAATATTTGCCCATTGTAGTCAATATTTGCTTGATTTTATAATTCAGACATTCAAAATTGTAAATAATACATCTGATGTCTGTCTCATTCTCATTGTGATCATTTGTTATTTCCTGTGAATCACTCAGGATTTACTACAGTGGGTATTTCATTGTTTCCTCTTCTGTATTTTCATGGCCAAACAAGTAGCAGTTTAAACAACTTCTCTGTTAGGTAACACAAGTTCACTGGGTTGTATTAACACTGAATCCCCCCTCCTTAAAGCCCTCCCACCCCCCAGACATAAATATTTTAGACAGAGTATTCACCTGTGCACAGGTAGACCATGTTTTGACCTCATATTAAACATACTATACTCACTTACTGGTACTTACCGGCCTGACCTCACTCCACAATGTACAGACTGTACTCACCTCTCCTAGAGTTTCTACGCAGACTCTGGGTTCCTTCTCTGCCCAGTGCTCACATATTCTCCTCTATCAGTATCACAGCAAACTGTGAACTGTTTATTTTCAATGTCGTGCTCTCTTCTGTGGCTGCTTACTGAATGATAGTGAGTGATATGAGAACAAGTTCATCTGCATAAGTCTTTAATGCTATAATATGCTCACGGTCAAGGGTTTTATAATGGACTTTAGTTTATTTCACAATAAAGTCCTTGTTTTCATGGCTTAGCTTCTTAATTGTCTCTGACTGTGATAATCTAGCAAAGGGTTTTATAATGGACTTTAGTTTGTTTGGCAATAAAGTTTTTGATTTTATGGCTCAGCTTCTTATTGTCCCTGGCTGTCATAGTTCACCCTGTTAACACTCTGTAGGGCCACATATGATCTGTAACTTATATATTATAAATCTAAAGTGGTCAGACTATTAAGTACTTGTGTACAGGTGAGCATGGTCTGTATAATACAAGTGAAGTCAGACCAGTCAGTACCTGCATACAGGTGAATACAATCTTTCTACAGTCATATGAAGTGGTGTTAGACCAGTAAGTACCTGTGCAGGTGATCACAGTTTATATAAAATGAAGTGACTCAGTGAAGCCCTAAATTATATGGAAATGGAACAAAAAAGTGACCAAGATCACTGTTTCCCAACCCTACTCCTGGAGGCATTCTGTCCTGCATATCTTCTATCTGTCCATGCTGCTTGATTAAATCAGGTGTGTTCAGCTAATCAAAAGTGCCACTGATGAGTTCAGTTAGGTAGGTACATTTACATTTATTCATTTGGCAGACACTTTTATCCAAAGTGACTTACATAGATTACAGTTCTTTTACAATGTTATCCATTTATACAGCTGGATTATAACTGAGGCAATTGTGGGTTAAGTACCTTGCCCAAGGGTACAGCAGCGTCCCAGCAGGGATTGAACCAGCACCCTTTCCGTTACAAGTCCTGCTTCTTAACTGCTATGTCACACAGCCGCCCACAGTAGCCCACAGATAGATAGAAGGAATGTGCCAGTGAGTCTGTCAGTTGATATGAGAGCAAATTTGTCTGCATATGTCTTTAAAGCTATAATATGCTCATGGTCAAGGGTTTTATTAAGGACTTTGGTTTATTTGGCAATAAATAAATTAAACTGGTGTTCAATTTTATGGCTTGACTTCTTACCACCTCTGACTGTGAGAATGTAGCCAAGGGTTTTTTTTCTGTTTTGATTGTATGGCTTAGCTTCTTACTGCCTCTATCATAGTTCACACTGTTAAGACTCTTTAGGGCCACATATGAAATATAGTTTATGTATTACAAATCTAAAGCAGTCAGACCAGGACGTACCTGTGCACAGGTGAAGTACTGTCTTTCTACAGTAATATGAAGTGATGTTAGACTAGTAAGTACAAGTATAAAGGTGCTTACTAAAGTCTGTAGAAAATGAAGTGACTCAATGAAGCCATAATTACATGGAGGTGGAACAAAACAGTGACCAAGATTATAAAACACATGCAAAGGTTGTAAAACTAATGCTTTGGGTTTCATTAAAGTACCAGATGTGCTCTTCATTGATCACTATTTTAAATATAACACCACTCAAGAATGAAGCTGGAAATCGAGCAACTGGAGAGGAAAAACAAATGATGAGTGAAGAAACCATGAGCAAAAGCAGAAAGAAATGAAACTCCTCTGTTTCAAACACCAGAGCTGAACACTGATAAAGACTTGGAGTCCTGTAAAATTCACATAGGGCCATTTATCAGGAATTTACCTTTATGGTAACTGTGGAACACAGTATGTCTCCACTACTGACTGGGGGAAAAAGTAAGTGAAAGTAAATGCAACTTACTGAGTAATTACCCACAGTCCATTGGCAAAGAACAAGGACTGTCAGAATGGAAAGAGTGCAGAGAGGGAGAGGGATTACAGTTAGAGCAGGCTGAGTAAGAGGGAATATATTCAGTGAAAGTGGATGTAGAGGGGCATGGGTCAGAGGCTGCTGATTTACTGGGACCAGCAGTAGTGTGTGATGATTTAGGAGATTTTGCATGAAAGGAGGCTTGAGAGTGAGTCAGCAGGTGCCACTGATACTGCCAATCTTAACACAAAAATCAAACTGATAAATGGCCAGTCAATAGTGGATTTCAGCTAAAAAAGCAAATTAATGAATAAATAAAAACATTAAGGGGAACACAAGAGGTACCCAGCCCCTGACTATTTTATTGTTGTCAATGCAGGTGGGGAGAAAGTTGCGACTATAAAACAGGATTTTAATTTTCCAAAGTTCTTCTTTGCAACGAATGACTCTAAACTGTTTTGCAAAGGGCATTAATTTAACACAGGCACAAAAAGGACCAGTAAAAACACCTTACCTTAACATTGTCAGACTCTGAACCCCTGTGAGAGCCTGATACAGTGCTGTGGTAACTAGTACAAGTGTCAGAACAGTGGGCTGCCCCACAGGCACCTCTCTCCCTTACAGGCCATTCCTGCACAACCCACCAAAAAGACAAGGAGCAGGTACATGCAATCACAAGGGCAGTGTTAATTCATTTATGGAAATGATGACACACATGGACAGCAGGAAAGCTGATGCTTCATCTCTTACCCCCATTCCAGCCTTTAAGACACCTGAGCTGGGCCCCTCCCCTGACCTGAGATGCCCCTCTGCAGGTACGAGTGACTGAGTAGTACACAGCACTCTGAGTGCTCCCCCACCTACAGACTAAGAACACACACACTCACCTGCCCCTCTATTGCCCACCCTGTCTGTCTGAGGGAGTGGTGGAGACGGTCACTGGCCTGCTGGAGACCATGATGGCTGACCAGCAGGGCGACTCTGGTGAGAATCTGCCCAGCAGACAGCTGAGTGTGTTGGCAGTGAGCGCAGTGGTGACCGCGCTGCAGGATGTCCCACAGATGAGTGCTGCCAGAGACCAGGCAGCACAGGCAGTGCAGGTCCAATACTGCCGGCCCACTACAGCCAGCATGGTGGTGGCGCTGCACAGGGACCTGCTCAGACAGATAGGCTCCCCTGACTCTCTGAGGAGGGCCCTGAGTGTGAGAAACAAGGACATGGCCAGTGCTGTCAGCACCTTCTTCAGCTCTCAATGCCTCTCTAAACACCAGCCCAACAGTACTGCTGGGAGAGGAGGAAGAGAACATAACACCAAAGACAGAGCGTGTCGAACACTAGGCTCATGTGATGGAGATGGAGTGATACCAGCACTATGGTTCTGAGATAGTGAGCCCCCTGCTGGATGTTGTTGAGAAAGACACCCTCCTGCTGCATGTGGATCAACTGGGAAACACCACACAGGATCTTCCAGAACCTGAGAGCACCTCGCAGGATGGTGTGGAAACTCTGAAACTAAAGCTGGAAGCTCCACAGCTGCTCAGTCCTCAGATGGATGTTGCAGAAGTTGGTAACACACTGCTTTCAGCATCAGTAGCTCTGTGCTCCCTGCTCCTGCACTGTATGAATTAAAGTCCAGCAAAATCCAACATTCAAACAGCCCACTGTCTCCCATAAAGGCCTGTTATTGTAAGGCCTGCTTAAATAGTTGGCACATGAACTATTGATTTACTACAGTGAGGTACATGCATTTGCTTTTTGCTATAGCTGGCTACATAGGTACCATTGCTTCAATGAGTAGGTAATTTTTTAAAAAATAAATTAGGAAACACTGATTTTTCTAGTCACAGTATTCACTCAATGATGTCTGGTTTCACTTCACAATTTAAGTAATAAATGGTCATCAACAGTCAGTTTGATCCAGGTCAGTATCTAAATTTGTTCATATACTTTATAATAGAGGAAGGATGGATCCAATAAGGTCAAGAACAGTAGACCTAACATGTAAAAATATACTATTCCATTCTTGTTTGTTATAACATATTCCTCAGAAATTATGAACAACATGTAAAACTTATTGGACTGTGAACAATTTAATTGTGATGTGTGTGGTGGTGGATAAGCATATAGGAACTAGGTCATGTCAAATACTGACACGTTTTTTTTTGGATGAGTTTTCTGCAAGTAAACCTGGCACACCATATGCATGGCTTCCAGCAGAGAAAGTCAGGGCTGAGTTTAGAAAGTGTGTCATCGTGGTTTAGTTCAACACTTCAGGATTCCACAGCGCCACCTAGCTGTGATTGTAGCTGTGGGGCAATAATGATAAACCTCCACAGGAGACAGCAGCGTTTGCATAGTGGCACAATGGCAACCAGGGAGCCCACTATTACTGCCATATATGTGAGGAAATTGAGGGATTGTGTGTTTCCATCAGCAGGTAGAGGTAAGCAAACCTTCTAAAAAGTGAAGTAAATGCAGACTAGCTTGTTGGTGTAGAGGAATCTGTGTACTTAGCTTAATCTTTCCCAACCAATATCAGCCAATTTTTTTTTTTTTTCGATTCATGCAAATCATGGAAGCTAATATGCATTCTGTGGCTATCCACTGAGATGCATTTTTGTGTCCACTGTTGTTCCACAGTTACAGGGTTTCAGTGTTGTGTCCAGTGTATGAACATTATTGATAATTAGTAGCCACTCTGCATTTTTCATTTACTTTTATTGAAAAATACTTTTATTCTTAAACACTGAATTTATTTAAATTGTTGTTAGATGCAGATTGAATATACTTCAATAAAACAGTTGCGTAAAAAATGGCTCAAAATATTTTCTTTGAATCTGAGAAATACATGTTTTTTTCACATCTATCTAATTGCTGAGACTGTTGAATGAAGTGCACGTTGCTATCTTAACTGGGACTTTAAAGAAGAAAGCAATTACTGCATTTTTCTTTTAACTTTTGTAGTTCTTGAATAGCATATGGCCTGCTTGTCTCTGATCTCAGATTAGCGGAATATGAGGATATGTTCTTCCTGACGAACAGTTGCTAGGTTGCTGAATATGGTTAGGTAACATGCCTGTACAAAAAAATGTCGGACAACTCAGTAAAATCAGACCCTTATGTAGCTGACAAATCACTGATCAGAACTAAACCATGTGATCTATGAGGTCAAAAAACCCATTAATTCTCTAAATTTCCCTTCTGATGACAGAAAAAGGAGGCACTGTGACACAGTTTACAAATCCAGTGTTTCACTTAAACTATTAATACACAGTTTGTTTTATTTTTTATCATTTTCACAGTATCACAGTATGAATCAGGCTTGAGGTGAATGAGAGCTCACTCTGCCTGCTGCTCCTGAGGGAAACTGTGTTGCTATCTGAGCTCTTCAGTTACTCAGTCTGGGGACTTTTTTCTCAGGAAGCATAAATATAGAGCTCTTAGATCTCGTAGACATTTGAGGGAGTTTGTAAGATGCTTGTGGTGGTTTCTGGGATGTCCTTTCTGGGCTCCTGTAGATTTTCCCTTCATCACAGGCTTTTTTCAGGGCTGATGTTGAGCCACTTCATACTGATGACTACAGACTGGAATGGTGCTTAACGCTGGGAGCGCCTCATTTCCAAATCCACAAATGAAAGCTTCAGTTCATGTTGTTTTTACGTTTTTTGTATTCTACAGGTTATGTAGTAGTTATACAAACTACCACATGGTGGCAGTGGAAAGCAGCGTTTAGTCCATGTCACCCTCCAGAGTGTCAGCATCACTGTCCTCTTCCAGTTTCATCAGGTCAGACATCTCTGTCTCACTCAGTACAGAGCTCCCTGTTCCATATCCAGATGATGCTGAGCTCTCTGGCTGAGTCTTTCTCAGCCACCATGACACCTTCTCTCTGACCGATTTATGAGCCAATTCTTCATCCCACACAGAGCTGCCTGCTTCAGAGGGGGCTGGAGTCCTGCTACTCACTGTAACACAAGAACAGCAACAACAAGCCCTGTTACAATGCAAGTTATAATATATTGCATTCACAGAGACACTATGCAAATATATTCCCTAACAAATTGACAAATAATATCCCTGAGACAATGAGTCATTGTGTAGGAGGGCCTCTCTGTTCATTCATTGTACATTCATGGTTTTGAGTATTTACAACACTCCGTTTTCTCAGATTTTATATTACATTAAGTGTGCTTCAGCCTATGTTCAGCACAGTACTGTATTCACAGATTTCCCCACAGGGATCTTAAGCTGCTCTGCAAACACAAGGATCTCACCTGTACACTGATGCCTGCTACAGTGTACTACAGTGTACAGCCTACAGTGTATTTCTAATATATGCTAACCATCTTCACTCAGATTAGGAAGTGTATGTTAAATGTGTTTTCTCATAATTGTTGTTTAATTATTGCTTTTCTCAGTGGAGCTACAGTCCCATCATTTTCACACAAAGGAAGGAGTATAAGACATACAGTAAATTAGATTAGTGACATATAGGTAAACCTTCACAACTGTTAACTGTACATCAAACAAACCAGTTACAATTGAAATAATTGTTCACAGTTAACAATTAATAAGTTAAAATCTTTGTTTTAATGTTTAATGAGTACAAAGTGAGGAAGGGGTGATCAAGCTGTTCCTGTCCGGCTGAATTGTAAATGTTGTGAAATATGATCTATAGAAAGATAAAGACCCAAACTCACTAGTGGGGGGATGACGCTCCATGCTGCCCCTCCTCTTCCTGACTGGCAGAGTGGATCCCTCTGTCTCTGAGCGGACCACCACCTTCGACATCCTCTCTATCAGCTCCTCCTCTCTTCTGCTCCATTCCTCTTCAAGATTCTTTCTCAAGCTTAATTCACTTCCTTCTCTGTCCAATATGGTGAAGTGACTGCCCCTGTTTCTGGCTACCATCTCCTCTATCTTCTCCAGCAGCTCTGTGACCTGAGTGGCATCAGCCCTGTTCTTATTGTTGAGAACATGATACCTGCTCCCACATTTCTCTACAAGCCACTGGAGGGCCTTCCCTTCAGCCTCAATGTGCTGCTCAATGGTTGTGTCTCCCAGCCAGTCTCCCCAGGTGAACAGCACTATAGTGTGTCTCCAGACTCTCTCACTGAGAAGCTCCAGGTGTTCCTCCACTGATCTCCTGTGTGTTTCTGTGAGTGAAGAGTTCACATTAATAACCAGGAAGAGAGCGTAGGGTCCTGGGGGACAAAGAGACACACTGCGCACAATCTCCTGTTTTTCTGGAGTTTTCTTCACAGAATTATTCCTCCTCCAGCTTGGTGTGTCGATCACAGTGATCTGCCTCCCAGCTACTTCAGCCTGTCTTTTCACACACTGTGCAGTTCTTATTTCAGACTCAAACTCCTCTCTGCCCAGGATGGTGTTTCCTGCTGAACTCTTCCCAGCATGTCTCCACCCCAGCAGCACAATCCTCAGCTCTGAGAGACGTTGTTCCCCTTCTGTAAGAGAGAAAGAAATAAAATAAATCACAATTTATTATTTCTCATCATCTGTGAAAAAAACAGTCAGCTGTAAGATGAGCTGCTCTGTGTAAGTGTGGAGCGGCGTAGAATAGTAGTGTGGTCATGGAGGGTAATGATACCCTTCACATGCAGTGCAGATCTTGTCTTCCCATATGCTGTTGCTTTGGCTGAATTTTAAGTGTAGTTTGTATGGTTTATATGTAGAGCTGGCATTTTTCAGCTTTATCTGCAAATAACTGAAAAAATGCCATTGAAATCTATTTAATGCAATGTTTAATTTTTAATAATTGAAAAGAACTCTAAACTGGAGATAATGTGTTACAGTATTCAAAACACATAAAATTTCAACTCTGAAATGCAAAGATCTTTTACCTCCATAGGAGAGTGAAGAACACTGCAGCATCTTCCCTGACAATGTGACAGGGGGTTAATAATCAACACTAATTGTAAAATATGAAAGACATATTTATTTCAATAAATATGAAATATGGTTCGAACACCAAGTGTTAATTAACATTGTTTATGATTTCAATGACAGTAGGGGCTGTATTCAACCTGGAGTTAAAAAAATCTAAACTAACTGTGGTCAATCCCCAATCAGATGTAATGAAACAAAAAATGTAGAAAATAGCTCTCAATAAATAGTTAATCCAACAAACAGTGGGCAAAATGCTGAAACATAGACAGCCAAGCACAATATTAATACAGTTCCAGTTAGACAGGCCTCCCAACAAGAATGATAAACTGGCTGCAGCAGACTATTAAGGAAGAATCAAGTGTGAGTTATAAAATGGCTAAACATCATCCATTTTACAATGGGTATTCAGCTATATGATTGATGGCTGATCCCATGCATATATTCCCCACTTGTTGCTATCAAGGTGATGGATTCCTTGTCCCTCTATAGCACTGGGTCATTCCGGCACACTGTGAGGGAGGTCTGTTTCCCAGTCAGCTGTCAATTCTGCTGTCTGTGAGTTCACATTAACTGCATCCACAGCACCATGTAGTCAACAATGTCATCAATGCCACCATCAGGAGATCCATTCAATCAAACTACAGGTAGAATGCAATATCAGCTGTACTGTAGAACAGCATACATTTTAGAAAATGGAGAACCTCTATGTGCAGCAAACTTCCTCCATTTAAGCTGACAAACAGCAGAAGCTCTGAATATAAGCCTCAATAACACCAGGATTATAACAGAAAGTAGAGAATTGTATAATAATCCATTCCTAATGTTGCTCAGGCACAACTTAAAATAGTCTAGTGTATATTACCTTGATAATGGCAGCATGGTATGACAAATGGTTAAAACACTGAAATTCATGTGTGAAAGAGAAAATAAACACACCTTGGAAAAGTGCCCTGAGAGTCTTCCTCTGTTTCTGCACCTTCATCAGCCTCTGTTTCGCTCTTTCTTCCACTGCCCTCCTCTTCTCTTTCACCTCCTGTAAGAGCATTCTGTCCATTTCATAGTGACAGCCACCATGTCCTGCCACCATCTCCTCTACCTTCTCCAGCAGCTCTGTGACCTGAGTGCCATCAGCCCTGTTCTCATTGTTGAGAACATGATACCTGCTCCCACATTTCTCTACAAGCCATTGGAGGGCCTTCCCTTCAGCCTCAATGCGCTGCTCAATGGTTGTGTCTCCCAGCCAATCTCCGTAGGTGAACAGCACTATAGTGTGTCTCCACACTCTCTCACTGAGAAGCTCCAGGTGTTCCTCCACTGATCTTCTGTATGTCTCTGTGAATGATGAGCTCACATTAACGACCAGGAAGAGAGCGTAGGGTCCTGGGGGACACAGAGACACACTGCGCACAATCTCCTGTTTATCCAGCTCTGGAGTTTTCTTCACAGAATTATTCCTCCTCCAGCCTGGTGTGTCGATCACAGTGAGCTGCCTCCCAGCTACTTCACCCTGTCTCTTCACACACTGTGCAGTTCTTATTCCAGACTCAAACTCCTCTCTGCCCAGGATGGTGTTTCCTGCCGAACTCTTCCCAGCATGTCTCCCTCCAAGCAGCACAATCCTCGACTCTGAGAGATGATGTTCCTTCACTTTTAGAGAGAAACAACAGAGTCCATATTAGGAATGCTAACATACAATTATTTCAGTAAATGATCAATACGCTAGTGTTTATATTGCTATGTATTAGCAATTGCATTCCTAATATTGACAGTAAAACAAGGTTTTACAAAGTTTTTGAGTCCTTAAGAATCAAAGCACTCAAAAACACGATTTATTCCTCATCAGGAGTGTTAAAACACATTCAGCTCTGAAATGAGCTGCTGTCTCTAAGGGTGGAATCATGTGGTACAGCAGTGAATTCATGATTAACAATTTGGAATTCAGCCAGGAGGACTGTGCATTTATATCTATGAGAAAAGAGAACATTACCATAACAGTGGGCTGATTTTTCCTTTGAAATTTCTAAATTTTAAATGATCCACCCCGTGAATGATTTCATGATGTTTTTGGTACTGTGTGTATGTGATTCTGCTTTTGCTTGAGTGCCTCCAATGAGGACTGCTGTCCTGGTCTGCACCCTTTGCCTGCAGGATTCCTCCCTGGCTCCCTGCTGCCCTCTGCAGGACAGAGCTGTTACTGAGACAGGACAGGTCACTGGGTGCATATCACAAAATATTGACCTATTTACTTCACTTAAATAAATGTATCATGCTGTATAAATACAAGACCGTCAGTTTTTTTGAGAGGTAGGGTGTGCAGATGGAGAATTACACAGAGCTAACTAAATTGCGCCATAATTGTAGCAATAGTAGACGATGCCATAGCCCGCATACTTTACACCACCCTGGCTCATCTGGACACCAAGAGGGGATGTTAGACTGCTGTTTATTGACTATAACTCAGCGTTTAACACCATAGTCCCCCCCAGGCTGATCCCTAAACTGTGTGATCTTGGCCTGCACCCTTCGCTGTGCAGGTGGATCCTCAACTTTCTGATCGGCAGACCACAGGTGGTACAAGTGGGCCACCATGTGTCAACTCCCCTCATCCTCAATACCGGAGCCCCTCAAGGATGCGTGCTGAGCCCCCTGCTGTACTCCTTGTACACCAATGACTGTGTGGCCACTTCAGTCTTCAGCATCATAATCAAGTTTGCCGATGACACAGCAGTGGTGGGCCTCATCTCAAACAACGATGAGTCTGCCTACCGATCCAAGGTCAAACAGCTAGTGGATTGGAGTGAGCACAACAACCTCTCGCTGAATGTTGGCAAAACCGAGGAGATGATAGTGGACTTTGGCAGAAAGCAGCAGAGGGACCTCCAACCTCTCAGCATAAAGAGGGCCCAGGTAGAGAGGGTGGACAATTTCAAATACCTGGCTGTTCACATCTCCCAGGACCTCTCCTGGTCCTGTCACATCAACACCCCGGTGAAGAAAGCCCGCCAGCGCCTCTACCATCTACGGAGACTCAGGCATTTCAAACTCCCACTCAAGGTGCTCAAGAACTTTTACACCTGCACTATAAAGAGCACCCTGAGTGGGAGCATCACCACCTGGATGGTGAGCGCCTCCAAGCGGGACCACCTGGCTCTCAGAAGGGTGGTTTGCTCAGCTGAGAGAACCATCAGGACCTCACACTCTGATCAGAGTCTCTCAATAGAGGCTGATCTAAACACAGTGAGCATTTAGAGTGAACAGCAGGGCCTCCCTGGAGTGTCAGTGCTGTAACTGTGTAGGACACAGACACTCAGGGTTGATGCTCCTGGGACCAGAGTTTCTGTACCTCAGTATACAGCACAATGGAAACGCAGGAGAAAAGAACAACAGATATACTGTATGTGAAGAACAGCTATATGACTATCAACCTGTAGTACTCAGTAGTAACTTATACTTCATAATTAAAATGTGATCAGCATATTGAATGACAGTGTTTATAATATGCAAATATTTCACAATAAATAATTCAGAGTTAGTGTAACAGAGGACGAAGATACCTTTGAAACATGCACTGAGAGTCTTCCGCTGTTTTTGCACCTTCATCAGCCTCTGTTTCGCTCTTTCTTCCACTGCCCTCCTCTTCTCTTCCACCTCCTGTAAGAGCATTCTGTCCATTTCATAGTGACAGCCACCATGTCCTGCCACCATCTCCTCGATCTTCTCCAGCAGCTCTGTGACCTGAGTGCCATCAGCCCTCTTCTCATTGTTGAGAACATGATACCTGTTCCCACATTTCTTTACAAGCCACTGGAGGGCCTTCCCTTCAGTCTGAATGTGCTGCTCAATGGTTGTGTCTCCCAGCCAGTCTCCCCTGGTGAACAGCACTATAGTGTGTCTCCAAACTCTCTTACTGAGAAGCTCCAGGTGTTCCTCCACTGCTCTCCTGTGTGCTTCTGTGAATGATGAACTCACATCAACCACCAGAAAGAGAGCGTGCGGTCCTGGGGGACACAGAGACACACTGCGCACAATCTCCTGTTTATCCAGCTCTGTAGTATTCTTCAAAGAGAAATTCCTCCACCAGCCTGGTGTGTCGATCACAGTGAGCTGCCTCCCAGCTACTTCACCCTGTCTCTTCACACACTGTGCAGTTCTTATTCTAGACTCAAACTCCTCTCTGCCCAGGATGGTGTTTCCTGCTGAACTCTTCCCAGCATATCTCCCCCCCAGCAGCACAATCCTCAGCTCTGAGAGACGATGTTTGTCCCCTGGTAGAAAGAAACAATATAATTTATTTAATTGTCATCATGAGTGTGATTCATACATATATATGTGTGTGTGTGTGTGTGTGTGTGTGTACATACACACACACACACAGAAATACACATACATTGACCATCACCAGCGTCCTTTTGTTGCTATGTAGCAAAGGAGACAGTTCGTCATCCAGTCCAACACAGAACATGTAACAAAGTGGCAAAGCTAGCTAGCAGTCAACAGTCTTTCTGTTAGGACTGGACTCTATACTGATGTACTAGAGATAGATTTTTTTGTGTTCCTATCAGATCTAGCAGTCACTGCAAATAAGGTTTTGTTTGTAAGGTTATGATGTACATTTAGACATTGTCTCTGGCCGCAAAATTGTTCTCAATTATTTGAGTGTAATTGAGTGTAAAAAAAATACAGATAATGTCATATAATTGTTGAATATATCATTTTAATTACCCAATGATGTTTATGTATCAGGCAAGCAGAATTTTTACATAAGAACATAAGAACATATTATGATGAGAACAAGCCATTCATCCCGACTAAGCTCGCCATTACAATTAAAGAGAATCCAGAGGGTCTCTGCCTCAACTACATGAGTTGGCAACCTATTCCATGTATTGATAACTCTTTGTGTAAAGTAATACTTCCTTATATCACACTAAAACTCACATTAAAAAAATTATTGTTGTTAACCTTATTGAGTCCGTTTAACTTTAAAAACCTCTAATAGATCACCCCTAAGTCTCCTCTTGGTAAGTCTAAATAGGTTAAGTAACTTGAGTCTTTCCACATAGCTTTTATATTTCATGCAAGGAACTAATTTAGTTGCCTTTGAACTTTTTCAAGAGCCTCAAAATCTTTCTTATATTGCGGTGCCCAGAACTGCGCACAATATTCCAAGTGAGGTCTGACTAAAGAATTGTATAATTTCAATATAACCTCCTTAGATTTATAATCAATACTTTTGGCTATATATCCCAGCATCCTGTTGGCCTTTTGACTGCTACAGCACACTGCCTAGATCCTGTTAAGTTTTGGTCAACTATTACTCTTAAGTCTTTTTCAAATTGGGCACATTCTAGTTTTTTAATTGTACACAGAGTGGCGAACGTAGCTAGCAGCAGTCTTCCTGTTAGGACTGCACTCCATGATGATGTACTAGACAGATTTTGTCAGTACTCCGCCTCCCTAGCTGTGGTGTTTTTGTTTTTTCCCTGTCCATGTGCTTTTGTTTGTTGTTTTTCCTTGTGTTCCAGCCCTGCCCTGCTCTCCGCCCTGTCTCCGCCCTCCTGATCATTTCCACCTGCCTGCCAGCACACCTGTTTCCAGTCCCCTCATCAGCCCAGCCCTGTTTCTACCCTGCTTGTTTCTGTCTTGTTTGCTAGTTCGTCACAGTGTGTTTTTTCGCCTGTTTCGGCCCCGCCGGTTTCTTCTGTCTGTGCGATTCCTGGTTTCCAACCTTGCCCGAGTCCCCACCAAGTTCCTGCCTGCCGCCTTGCCCAATCGCCTGATAGCCTGCCTGCCTGGTCCTCGACCCTGCTTGTCTTTGTACTACGACTTTGTTTACAATAAACAATAAACCTGCCTGGAACCCGAAGCTCCCGTGGTCCGCGACTGAGTCCTTGTCTGAGCCGCTACAGATTTTTTGTGCTCCTATCAGATCTAGCGGTCACTGCAAATAAGGTTTTGATTGTAAGGTTATAATGTACATGTAGACATTGTCTCTGGCCAGTAAAATTATCAATTATTTCAGTGCAATTGAGTGTAACAAAAAACAATCCTGAACTGCATTTTGATGCTAAATTAACAAATGCACAGCTGTGTGCGGTATTTTAACTGTCCCTTGGGCACCAACAGAAATGATTTTTGCAATTTTTTCAACAGAAAATAGAACAAACAAAATGAAATGAATGAACCCACTCCCTTTACTCTGTTATCTCTCTTAAAGCTGCTCATTGTCTGGACTCTTTCTCTCCTATTGAACCAAACAAACTCAGCAGAGTGCTTGCGTCATATAAAAAATCAGCTTGTTCATTCAATCCGATATCAACCAATCTTTCTTACCAAAAGTGCAGGAGAAAATCACAACCTTATAGCTTTTGGCACTCCTAAACTCAAAACAATATTTTTGAGATCTTTCAATCAGGTTTGTAGATGTCACAGTGGTACAGAGACAGTTCTCATTAAAGCTTCTAACGATCAATAATGTAATAAAACTGGATGATATAATAACTTATTGCATAATTGCACAGTTATGAATGCAGATCAAGTATCAAAGACAAAATCAACCCACCCTTATAAAGCTCTCTGAGAGTCTTCTTCTGTTTCTGCAACTTCATCAGCCTCTGTTTTGCTCTTTCTTCCACTGCCCTCCTCTTCTCTTCCACCTCCTGTAAGGGCATTCTGTCCATTTCATAGTGACAGCCACCATGTCCTGCCACCATCTCCTCTATCTTCTCCAGAAACTCTGTGACCTGAGTGCCATCAGCCCTGTTCAGATTGTTGAGAACATGATACCTGTTCCCACATTTCTCTACAAGCCACTGGAGGGCCTTCCCTTCAGCCTCAATGCGCTGCTCAATGGTTGTGTCTCCCAGCCAGTCTCCCTTGGTGAAGAGCACTATAGTGTGTCTCCAGACTCTCTCACTGAAAAGTTCCAGGTGTTCCTCCACTGATCTTCTATGTCTTCCTGTGAATGATGTGCTCACATTAATGACCAGGAAGATAGCGTGGGGTCCTGGGGGACACAGAGACACACTGCGCACAATCTCCTGTTTATCCAACTCTGGAGTGCTCTCCACAGTATAATTTGTCCACCAGCCTGGTGTGTCGATCACAGTGAGCTGCCTCCCAGCTACTTCACCCTGTCTCTTCACACACTGTGAAGTTTTTCTTCCAGACTCAAATTCTTCTCTGCCCAGGATGGTGTTTCCTGCTGAACTCTTCCCAGCAAATCTCACCCCCAGCAGCACAATCCTCAGCTCTGAGAGACGGTGTTCCTTCACTATTAGAGAAAAAGAACGCAATTCACTCCTCAGCAGTGGTGTTAATATACATTATATACAATACAATATACTGCTCTGACAGCAGTCCAAGGATCAATACACCAGTGTTAGTATTGGAGTTAGTATTGTAGAGTATTACCAATATATTATTAATATGGAAAGTAATAAGGATTTAAGACATTTTTTTGTTGTCACAAAGAATCAAGACTCACTCTGAAGGGAGGTTACACCACCAGCTGCCATCTCTGTCCCTCTCTGTCTCTCTCTGTTCTCCTCTTGGCTCACAGAGTCTTCTCTGTTCTCTGTAGTAATAATAATAATTAGCATGGTTGCCTCAGAAAAAACAATCATCATTCAATTCTGAAACGCATTTAATTTTTCATTTTTCTGAATTCCCCCCTCTATCCCCATGAGCTTGTAGTCTCCATCTGTGCATTAAGCTCTCCTCACCGCTGGCATCCCCACGCACCACAGGAGCAAACACTGAACTGAGGATCAGTGCATCTCCCTGAAGTCATCTGAGTGACTCACAGAGTCAGGGTGCTGAGAGTGGAGTGATGAGGGAACCCTGGCCAGCATAACCCTCCCTACCCCAGCGGGACGAGGCCAGTTACACTGTGCCACTGCAGAATCCCTGTTTGCCGAACGGTACGACTCAGACTCAAACCCAGGTCTGGGCTGTAGGACTGAACCTCTCAGAAGCTTCAGATCATTTTAAATGGAACTCATCTATGTGGAATTTGCAAAAGCGCAAAAACTATTGGTTAAAATATATGACTTTTTAAAAAAAACATTTTGAACTCTACATGTACAAATTCAGACTTGTGACTCCTTTTTTTGCAATCTGTATCACATCTCAAGATCAGTGTTTCGTGTTTCATCACTCAAACCATGGAGTACTCCATACTACACAAAAGCTCTGTTTTTATGCACATATTTAACAGTCGATATGATATAATTTATTCATCACTCATTCTCACTCTCTAAACAACAGAAATATTCCTAATCTGATTGTAGCTATCCATTGCATTTAACATACAGATATTTTCCTCTCTTCTTTGAATGCACAGGAGTATTAGGGATGTTTAAAAGTGATCACACCCTGCAGGTATTGTGGGAACTCTGCTTCTGCTTTAGAGAGGGTGTGGTGGGAAATGATTAATGTCCCCCCACATGTTCAACCAAAATAACTGTTAGTGGTACCATTTGCATCTGTAGTCTTCCATCTACAGCAACAGCATATCTCTCCCATTCATACTCTACATGCAGAGGGTCTGTTTCTGCAATGCGGGTTTAATAAGAAACCTGTAAGTGTGGCTGTTTAAATTAGCTTTCAGGTGGTTTCTACCTCCTGCCTCCTTGTAGATTCTGCATTTCATGCAGTTTGGAGGTAAACCGAGATCACAGTGCCTTAGAGCTGTTTGACTGGTGTCTGTTTTCCTGGTTCATGGTGTTTACCGTCCTCTCTACTTGTACAAGCAGATAAGTTATTCTTCTCTTCCTGTCTATCAGGGAATGCTGAGGCTGAATTCAGTGAAGCACACCCCTCATGGGTTTATTTTGTTCTTCCATTATTAACTACAGTAGTTAACATTTTGAATGCAGCAATTAATGCTTTGAATGCAAACATTTAACAAACACAGAACGCACAGGTTTGATTCTTCCACAATTACATTGATTTAGCACAGACATAATTTATCTATAGACAGTATCATTTATTAATACTCAGCACTATCAGTAAATGAGTTATGTTATATAATGTATTATTAAAAATAACATTACATTTTGATTTTGGATCTAATTCAGTATTTCTCAATCCTACTCCTGGAGCCCCCCTGTCCTACATATCTTCTATCTATCCTTACTCCAAACACACCTGATTGAAATTAGTGATTAAATCAGGTGTGCTCAGCTAGTCAAAAGTGCCACTGATGAGTTCAGTCAGGTAGATAGAGCAGTGTAGCAAAGGGCGAGAGCAGTCACCCCACCCAGCCTTGAACCCGGGTCTACAGGGTACCAACCATGCGACTTTGACCGCGACGCCAAAGAGCCAGGCTCGTTGGTATGGCAGTCAGAGCACATACTCAACCGTAGTGACGGCACTCCGTCACACTGCCCTCCCCTTCGGGAAGCGCGCCCATGCGCTTCACACACCATGGCGTCCCTCACGCATTCTCGTGCCGTACTTCTCCCATCCCAGGGTGCCCCACTCACCAGTGCTTCACCCATCTCTGGGGTCCCTCACACCATGCTTCACCCATCTCTAGGGTCCTTCACACCGGGGTCAACCTAACCTGGGGGTCCCTCATACAGCTCACACATCAGGCACGCTTCCGATGGCCTCGCAGCCAGCCATCCCACTCCTACCCCACCTACCACCATGAGTCTGTGTTCTTGATGCAGGGAGATGAAGTGAAGGTGTTTGTGTCTCCTTTGTCTCCCTGAGTGCCAGTATGTGCCTTTTTCTCTGTGTAGGGTTTTATATAAAGCACCTCTGTCTTTTTCATTAATTATCTGGAATTATTCATTTTTATTTGTTGTAACGCTGTTTTTGAAAAGTATAGTGAGAATTCTGTGTCGTGCCTCATTAATTCTCACCACAGAGAACCAGAGGCCAAGCAGGTGACCAGACTGGCCATAAGGGTATGTTTATTTTCATGAACTGGTTTGATTTTAAAAGCAAATGTACCCAGTGTTTCCTACATTGTTTCCCATAACTTGGTCCTGTGGGTGTAATTGCATCATAAGGTACATCAACTTTAATCTGAATATGAGCTTTAGCAATCTAGTGACTTTGGAGAGAAAATGACAGTAAAGGTTAAAGGACACTACAGTGGGAGGAAGCACATGTTCCATTGGCAGTAGGTGTGCTATAAGCTTGATGCGATTTTGAACATTTGAACACAGTTTCATTTTGGAATTCTTCAGAAATGCACTAAAAATTCAAAATCCAAAATTCAAAACATCTTGATTCCCTAGAAGGTCCTCAGTCAGTACACATATCAGTTGGAGGAGTAGGGACCCAGCAAAAGGTATTTGGTACATGGCCCTATACCAATCCCTCCCCCAGCTATGGGTGAAATAATGCTGCTGCCTTGCAGTTCGACCTAGTCAAAGGCTGGGGGGCTGCGCCAACAGAAAAGGGTAGCTGAAGGAGCTGCACCCTCAGTTTCACAAGAAAAACAATGTTGTGAGCTTCACAAAGCTGATATTTATGGTAGTTCTGCCATTCAGAAATTCATAACCTGGAGTGATGAGCACAAAACTTGGACTTTTGTGGAAGAAAGTAATGTGGTCTGATAGGTCATCTTTTACTCTTCTTCAGACATCTGGATGGGTTTTTATTTATAGACAACTAAAGGAAGCCTTCAACCCACTTTGCCTGTTCCCAGCTGTTAAACATGGTGATGGATCTGTTACATGCTAAGGCAGCCAGGTGCAAACATTGTTTCCCCAAGATGATCCCATATTCCAAGATGATAACACCCCAATACACACTCCTAAATGGATTCCTGATAAATGCTTTCATTTTCACCAGGATTAGAACTTATACGGCCTTCCCAAATACAAAATCTAAACATCATTGTACTTTCAAGGGAAGTTCAATCACAAAAGCTAATGTTCTTATAAAGGAGTATATTTCTACCTCCTTCAACTCTTAAAGAACTGGAGACTTTCCTTCCTCAGGAATGGCTGTATACAGTTTAGAATATATTTATATATATAAGTGATGAGTGTCTGGTAAAAATGTAATCATATGATTAGATAAAATTGGAACAGCCTTGAATTAACAATTGATTTACAATACTGATTGCAAATACTAAAGCCCATATTCTCTATTGTCTCATACTGTCTCAAACTTACCAAGTTGCGTGATGAATCCCTGTGCTCACTTCTCTCTCTGTACAAAACACAACTTCAGTTTCACAATTTCCTTTCAAATCCACATCAATAGGAAAGTGATACACACATTTTTAGAGATTTGTATCTATAAACATAATACAACTTGATTTGTTACTGGATCCTTATTTTTAAAAACAACAAAACCATTGATAAAAACAGACAGTAGCATTGCTCAGTATTTGCCTGCCATGTTTTCCTGTGATCAGACTGGCACATGCACATGAGAACCCAAACTTCCTGCTGACATGAAACTGAGCTGCCAGCCCACAAACTGTTGAAAAAAACTGCAAAAACATTTTCTCACCAAAGTGCTGATGCTGTCACTACTTTACTAATGTGATTCCTAAACCTGTACATCCCCAACCCTCTAAACAATCCCTCTTCTCAAACGGGTGCAAAGACAACCCTCTTCTCAAACAGGTGCAAAGACATGCCTTTTCATAGATCATGTTTCAACTTATCCGAAGAGTAAATTACCAGTTTAGAACACAAATGAATTAAGTAGGAAAGTGCAAAACATGCAAACATTTTTGATCATTTGTAACAAAATGGACAAATAAGATACAACTGGATTTATTACTGGATCTTTATTTTTAAAATGACATAACCTCTCACAAAAAGATGCACTAGCACTGCTCAGTGTTTGCCCCACTGTTTTTCGTTATCTTTCTGTGGTCAGGCTGGCACATATAGATAAGAACTCAAACACAGGGGACTTCCTGCTTAAAACAAACTTATTTAGTGAACTGCCAGGCCACAAAGTTCTGCAACAAAACTGCAAAACATCTTCCCATCAAAGTGCTGATGCTGTCACTGCTTTGCTCAATCTGATTCCCAAACCTGTGCATCTCCACCCCCCTCACAACCCCTCTTCTCAATCAGGCGCAAAGACATACCTTTTCATAGATCATGTTTCTATATATCATAAGACTAAATTAGAGTGAATGAAAGTGTAAATAAGATTTAAATGGCTGACAGTAATATCACCACTGGCCTCTCTGTATCACCCTTATACCAGCTTAGAGCACTAATGAATTAAAGAGAGGGTTTTTTTTTGCTGTAGATGTAGTGTGGTCCCAGTGTGGAAAAGGAGATCTGAGGTTCTCCTGCTCACTCTATGAGCACATGAAATGCAATACATTTCTATTTTCATGAGTGTGTTCTGATGTATTTAAAGCAGTGAAAATTTTCACAGAGAAAATGGTGCTATCAAGCACAATGCTGTGCTCTGAATGTCTCCTTCCTGTGTTGGTTACCCACTCTGTGGTCAGGCAGACTCACAAGTGCATGCACACTTATCAACAGGGGTATGTGCAAACAAGTTTCACTCAGCCATCACATGACAAAGTCATGGGAGTTTCAGAACATATTCTGACCTAATGTGTTTTTAATGTATGAGTACAGAACATATCCTGGCCTAATGTGTATTTATTAACTGTATGATAACAGAAAGATATTCTGATATGATCTAATTACTAATGACTGTATTATTAATACTTATTTTCTTTTACCCCTGATACAGCCAACCTGTACAGTAGTGTATGTACAGTGGCTGTAGAAAGTATTAACTCCTCTTGGATTTCACCACATTTTGTTCTGTTACAGCCTGAAATCTTGATAGATTTACATTTTTGGTCCGATCTACACGTAATGGTGGAACGAACTCCCTGTCTCGCTACGGACAGCTTCTTCACCCCATTCCTTCAGACGGGGCCTGAAGACGCACCTCTTCAGACTCTACCTGCGCCGTTTGAAGTTGTTGAAATCCGCCGTTTGAAAGTGTATCGTATTACTTCCCCTATAGGCTGTAATTGTACAAATCTAATAGTACTGTGTCAGTATCTAAATTTGTGCTCTTATAACAGATGAAGGACGGATGCAATAAGGTCTAGTGCAGTAGACTTAACGTGCTATTCCATTCTTGTTGATTTTAACATATTCTTGTGCTCAGAAGTTATGAACAAAATGTAAAACTTATAACACATTGTAGTGTAAACAATGTAATTGTTACCTGAATTGTGGTGGATAAGCATATGGGAACTACATTTACATTTATTCATTTGGCAGATGCTTTTATCAGAAGCAGAGTGATGCAGAGTACAACATAAGCAAAAAGCCACACAAGGAGTCAACAATATCAGAAGCACTGCATGACCAGGTTTCAATAGTGGCCAGACAAGGTACAAGCTAGCTGGTAGAGGCATGAGTACATGAAACCTTTAGTTTTGAATTTTTTTTTAAAGGAAAACAATGTTTAGGACATAAGAAATTGCTTAGGTGGTAGTGTTCCAAGGGATCAGGTGAGCGCAAAAGAGATATGTCAGGTCAAGTACAAATACCATTTTTTTAGATGATGTGTTTTCTGAGAGTGAACCTAAAACATTTTATATGTGGGTTCCTGTACAATCAGTCATGTCAGGGGCCTCGGGGCTGAAACACACAAGTTTTGAAAGTGTGCAGTGGTGGTCTAATTCACCACCACAGGACTCTGCAAGAATGTCTGAGTCAACCAGTGCCACCTACTGGCCATTGTTGCTACTGTACAAGAATGATCAGCTTCCATATGAGACAGTGGCGTTTGCATAGTGGCACAGTATGGCATCCAGAAAGCACACTATTGTTGACATATATGCAAGAAAACAGAGGTGTGGTCTGTTTCCATCAGCAGCTAGAGGCAAGCAAAACTTGAAAAAAAAATGAAATGATTGCAGAATCCAAGTACAATAGCAACTTAGCTAAATCTTTCCCAAATAATGTCAGCCTATTTTTTCCCTTCATGGGAACTAATACACATTCTGAAATGACTGCAGGTACCTATTGACATACATGTTTGTGTCCACTGTTGCTCCACAGTCACATGATACAGCAGGGTTGTGCAAGTTCCAAATGAATCTGGAGGAGTCCAGTGCTGATTGACATAAATGTTAATTAACAGCTACACTAAGATTTTCATTTATTTTTACATAAGAGGCATTTTTTCTTACAATTGAAAGTATTTAAAACTTGTTAAATGTTGAGTGAACGTGAATGTATGATCAGTAGGTTAAACAAATCTGACCCAAAATACATGGTTTTTAACTCCTGTAGTTCTTGATTAGCACACGGCCTGCTAGTCTCTGATCTCAGATCAGTGGAAGGTGAGGTTATGTTCTTCCTGAGGAACAGTCATTAGGTGGCTGAAGGAAGTCAGGTGATACGTCTGTACAAAGGAACTCAGGAAAACTCAGTAAAAGAGGAGCGTTATGTAGCCAACCAATCACCGCTCAGAACTAAACCATGTGATCTATGTGGTAAAAAAAAAAATAATAATTTTCTACATTTTCCTGTTGATCATTGAAAATGAGGGTACAGCAACACAACTTACACACCCAATATTTCACTTAAAGTATTAAACACATTTTCTGTTTCATTTTTTTATCTATTTAAATATTATGTCATTTTATCATACCACTCTCTCTCTCTCAGCTGTTACTGACCCCAGTGACTGCAGCCTGGCTGATGTGAGTATGAATCTGGCTTGGAGGAGAATGAGAGCTCACTCTGCCTGCTGTTCCTTAGGGAAACACTGTTGCCATCTGAGCTCTTCTGTTGCTCAGTCTGGTGACTTTTCTGACAGTGAGCAGGCCCTTTTCTCAGGGCTGATGTTGAGCTACTTCATACTGATGACTACAGACTGGAATGGTGCTTAACGCTGGGAGCGCCTCATTTCCAAATCCACAAATGAGAGCTTGAGGCTCCTGGAGTAACTTCTCATGTTGGAAATATTAACTTGATGCAGCACTAAGCCCATGTTTAAGATGTCACCACAAATGCAGTAGGAAAATATTATTTATTTCTACATTTAGCATTGCAAGAACAGTATATATTTATTTGTCCTCTCTCAATAAATGTGTTTGAACTGAAGGGTAAAAATTATTATCAGTGACAGCAATGATCAGGAAATGAGTCATTCCTACGTATTCCCATCCTACAGTATACAGATAATCAAAGAAGGAGTGGTAAAGACAGCAGCAAAGCTTTGGAAAAAGCTATACGTATTTAAAAATATCAAAGAAGTTCTCTTTGGACTAAAGGAGAATAAATCATAATAAATATCTGGCTACGGCTTGTCATTTGAAATGGTGAAGATAGGCAAAACAGTTTGAACCTTGTTGGTGTTAATACAGGCTTTTTAATCTTCATGCCTCGAAAAGTTGTGCTGGCATTCCCTTTGTCCTGTTGTCAGTATGTGAAATTACAAGCCACAGCCAAATATTTATTAGAATACAGATTAAGCTTCACAGACACTGACAATATTGCTGCATTTTGGATTAGCATGAAAATGTTTAAAAATTATTTATAAATTGTCATTTTAACACTTCATTATGACAATCCATACACACAATAAAAACAACTAGTAAAACAATGTATTCAAGCAGTCTGTCATTCTACATTCAAGGTAAAGTGGGATGGGTAGGTGTTGTAGGTAGTGTTGTATTTAATTTTTTTGTATTCTACAGTTTATGTATTAGTTATAAAATCTACCACATGGGGGGCATTGTAGAGCTGTGTTTAGTCTATGTCACCCTCCAGAGTGTCAGCATCACTGTTCTCTTCCGGTCTCATCTGGTCAGACGTCTCTGTCTCACTCAGTACAGAGCTCCCTGTTCCATATCCAGATGATACTGAGCTCTCTGGCTGATTCTTTCTCAGCCACCATGACACCTTCCCTCTGACCCGTTCATGAGCCAATTCTTCATCCCACACAGAGCTGCCTGCTTCAGAGGGGGCTGGAGTCCCTCCACTCACTGTAACACAACAACAGCAAACCGGTTACAGTGTTTTAAATATTTGCTCCAGACAGACTCCCTGTCCCCAGCTGTTACATTACATTTGATGTGCTTGAGCCTATTTTCAGCACAGTTCAGTATTTGTGGATGTCTCCTTTGTTTGGGATCTCAAGAACTTACCCTCACAAATACTGAGGGTCTCTTGTACTGATTAATTAATACATTTTGCACACACAGTATCCTGACATGATTAAGCCATCTTCATCGCAGAAAACTGTATATTGATGAAATGTGTTTCCCCATGAAGTATTTAGATATATCGTTTGTCTGTGGAGAAGCATGCCCAGAAATGGGAGGTAGAGGTGTGTGATATACCGATAAGCATCAACGTCTGTGTCACATCTTAGAAATATATGCATTAATCACAATGACACATTAGCTAGTCTGTTATGACCCTAAAAGGGGAAAACATGGCGGATGAGATAAGTAATGGAACTGAGCATGGATGCTCAGAGAGTCGTTTGAGGAATGAGTGTTTAAGTAGGGTAGTGAGGGCGAGAGTGCAGATCTGGGCATTTGACTTCTGCCAATAATAATACCTGAAGATGATAAGCAGCAAGCAAGAGAGGACGGCGGTGAGCAGAAAAAAAAACAAAATACACTTAAAAATGGATAAAAGCATATAAAGAGTACAAATAAACTGAATATTGTTTTGCTGCTTTGTGAATGCAATGAAAGGGAATCATGTTGCTGATGTAAAAAAGGGATTGTAACTGTAAATGTACAGTGGGAAGGTATTGAACCAAACTCACTGGAGGGTTGAGGTAAATCTACAACATTTAGGAAACAGAGACAGGAGTGAAAGTGAAAGTGTTAATAAATTGTTTTGCTGTTCATTCATTGCAAAGTGAGACTGTCAAAGTCCAGCTAAACTGTAAATGCTGTGAAAAGTGGGAAGGTAATGAACCAAACTCACAAGAAGGGGGATTATACTCCATGCTGTTCCTCCTCTTCCTGACTGGCAGAGTGGATCCCTCTGTCTCTGAGTCGACCACAAACTTTGACATCCTCTCTATCAGCTCCTCCTCTCTTCTGCTCCATTCCTCCTCAATGCTCTTTTCATTCTTTTTCTTAAACCACTGTGTCAAACTGAACCCTCTCTCCTGTATAGTGAAGTGTCCACCTCTGTTTCTGGTCACCATCTCCTCTATCTTCTCCAGCAGCTCTCTGACCTGAGTGCCATCAGCCCTCTTCTCAGTGTTGAGAACATGATACCTGTTCCCACATTTCTCTACAAGCCACTGAAGGGCCTTCCCTTCAGCCTCAATGTGCTGCTCAATGCTTGTGTCTCCCAGCCAGTCTCCCCTGGTGAACAGCACTATAGTGTGTCTCCACACTCTCTCACTGAGAAGCTCCAGGTGTTCCTCCACTGATCTCCTGGTTGTGTCTGTGAATGATTTGCTCACATTAATGACCACGAGGAGAGAATGGGGTCCTGGGGGACACAGAGACACACTGCGCACAATCTCCTGTTTATTTAGCTCTGAAGAGTTCTTCACTGAAGAATTCCTCCACCAGCCTGGTGTGTCGATCACAGTGAGCTGCCTCCCAGCTACTTCACCCTGTCTCTTCACACACTGTGCGGTTCTTATTCCAGACTCAAACTCCTCTCTGCCCAGGATGGTGTTTCCCGCTGAACTCTTCCCAGCATATCTCCCCCCGAGCAGCACAATCATCAGCTCTGAGAGACGGTGTTCCTCTCCTATCAGAGATAAAGAACATAATATATTCCTCATCAAAAGTCTTAACACACATTCAGGTCTGAGATGAGCTGCTCCCTGTAAGAGTGGAGCAGTGTGGTACAGTAGTGAATTCATGATTAACACTGTGGACTTCAGCCAGGAGGGCTGTGCATTTATGTCTGCAAGAAAAATGAACATTACTATAACAGGGGGCTGATTTTTCCATTGAGATTTATAAATTCTAAATGACCCCCCTAAGGAGTGATTCTGTAATCGTACTGTTGCTGTGTGTGCGTGACTCTGTTTGTATGTGTGTGTCTCCAGTAAAATCTGCTGTCCTATTACATGGGGGGGGGGGGGTTACAATTACAATTGGAAACATTCCTCATCTACCCTGGTGACATCATCACAATCCTAGGCAGAGTTCTCAACAAAAGCATGATCACAAAAAAAAAAAAAAAAAATCAACTTTGTCTCCTTAAACAACTCCATGACTAAACAGCTCATGGGCTGGCAAACACTTCATTAACTGTCATAACTGTCAGCTCAAATACATCCAGACATTATGGATTACCATATTTACACAGCACCTGCTCTAAAATGATAAATACTTTAAACAAACATGATTCATGAAACTAAGAGGCTACTCACAGGTGTGAAGGAAAAGGTTCTGAAAGTAAGTAAATGTACTCATCTTGCATACTCTTCTGTATAAGAGCATCTACTGCTACATGCAAATGTCTTGTTTATTTTACTCATCTCTTATATTAGCAGAATGCTCTGTCAGCTTGTTTGTTTAATTTCACTGTTTTCTCTGTTTTAGTGTATGTTGCATGTCTGTGTCACAGTCTAAACATCCAGGTATGTCATCAAGGTGAGGGGAAGCAAATTGAAATGCTTCTTCTCTCTAGATTTAACAGAGTCATAAAAATAGAGAAAAAAAAAAATCACAAAATGGAATCTTAGGGAGGTATTTGCACCTCCATACAGAAAGCAATAAAATTGAGGACAAAATAAGGACAGGAATATCTTTTTATAAACTTACATTTCACTGCAAATCATTCAAATTTAGTTTAAACAGGAAAGGAACTCACCTTTAAAAAGTGATCTGAGAGTCTTCCTCTGTTTCTGCACCTTCATCAGCCTCTGTTTCGCTCTTTCTTCCACTGCCCTCCTCTTCTCTTCCACCTCCTGTAAGAGCATTCTGTCCATTTCATAGTGACAGCCACCATGTCCTGCCACCATCTCCTCTATCTTCTCCAGCAGCTCTGTGACCTGAGTGCCATCAGCCCTGTTCTCAGTGTTGAGAACATGATACCTGTTCCCACATTTCTCTACAAGCCACTGGAGGGCCTTCCCTTCAGCCTCAATGTGCTGCTCAATGCTTGTGTCTCCCAGCCAGTCTCCCCAGGTGAACAGCACTATAGTGTGTCTCCAGACACTCTCACTGAGAAGCTCCAGGTGTTCCTCCACTGCTCTCCTGGCTGCGTCTGTGAATGATTTGCTCACATTAATGACCAGGAGGAGAGAATGGGGTCCTGGGGGACACAGAGACACACTGCGCACAATCTCCTGTTTATTTAGCTCTGAAGAGTTCTTCACTGAAGAATTCCTCCACCAGCCTGGTGTGTCGATTACAGTGAGCTGCCTCCCAGCTACTTCACCCTGTCTCTTCACACACTGTGCAGTTCTTATTCCAGACTGAAACTCCTCTCTGCCCAGGATGGTGTTTCCTGCTGAACTCTTCCCATCACATCTCCCCCCGAGCAGCACAATCATCAGCTCTGAGAGACGGTGTTCCTCTCCTATCAGAGATAAAGAACATAATATATTCCTCATCAGGAGTGTTAACACACATTCAGGTCTGAGATGAGCTGCTCCCTGTAAGAGTGGAGCAGTGTGATACAGTAGTGAATTCATGATTAACACTGTGGACTTCAGCCAGGAGGGCTGTGCATTTATGTCTGCAAGAAAAATGAACATTACTATAACAAGGGGCTGATTTTTCCATTGAGATTTATAAATTCTACATGACCCCCCTAAGGAGTGATTCTGTAATCGTACTGTTGATGTGTGTGCGTGACTCTGTTTGTATGTGTGTATCTCTAGTAAAATCTGCTGTCCTATTACACGCTGGGGGGGGGTTACAATTGGAAACATTCCTCATCTACCCTGGTGACATCATCACAATCCTAGGCAGAGTTCTCAACAAAAGCATGATCACAAAAAAAAAAAAAAAATCAACTTTGTCTCCTTAAACAACTCCATGACTAAACAGCTCACAGGCTGGCAAACACTTCATTAACTGTCATAACTGTCAGCTCAAATACATCCAGACATTATGGATTACCATATTTACACAGCACCTGCTCTAAAATGATAAATACTTTAAACAAACATGATTCATGAAACTCAGAGGCTACTCACAGGTGTGAAGGAAAAGGTTCTGAAAGTACATAAATGTACTCATCTTGCATACTCTTCTGTATAAGAGCATCGACTGCTACATGCAAATGTCTTGTTTAATGTCTGGTTTATTTTACTCATCTCTTATATTAGCAGAGTGCTCCGTCAGCTTGTTTGTTTAATTTCACTGTTTTCTCTGTTTTAGTGTGTGTTGCATGTCTGTGTCACAGTCTAAACATCCATGTATGTCAAGGTGAGGGGAACCAAATTGAAATGCTTCTTCTCTTTAGATTTAACAGAGTCACAAAAATAGAGAAAAAAAAAATCACAAAATGGAATCTTAGGGAGTTATTTGCACCTCCATATAGAAAGCAACAAAACTGAGGACAAAATAAGGACAGGAATATCTTTTTATAAACTTACATTTCACTGCAAATCATTCAAATTTAGTTTAAACAGGAAAGGAACCCACCTTTAAAAAGTGATCTGATAGTCTTCCTCCGTTCCTGCACCTTCATCAGCCTCTGTTTCGCTCTTTCTTCCACTGCCCTCCTCTTCTCTTCCACCTCCTGTAAGAGCATTCTGTCCATTTCATAGTGACAGCCACCATGTCCTGCCACCATCTCCTCTATCTTCTCCAGCAGCTCTGTGACCTGAGTACCATCAGCCCTGTTCTCATTGTTGAGAACATGATACCTGTTCCCACATTTCTCTACAAGCCACTGGAGGGCCTTCCCTTCAGCCTCAATGCGCTGCTCAATGCTTGTGTCTCCCAGCCAGTCTCCCCTGGTGAACAGCACTATAGTGTGACTCCACACTCTCTTACTGAGAAGCTCCAGGTGTTCCTCCACTGATATCCTGTGTGTCTCTGTGAATGATGAACTCACATCTATGACCACGAAGAGAGTGTAGGGTCCTGGGGGACACAGAGACACACTGTGCACAATCTCCTGTTTATCCAGCTGTTCAATGTCCAGTATAGAATTATTCCTCCACCAGCCTGGTGTGTCGATCACAGTGAGCTGCCTCCCAGCTACTTCACCCTGTCTCTTCACACACAGTTCAGTTCTTATTCCAGACTCAAACTCCTCTCTGCCCAGGATGGTGTTTCCTGCTGAACTCTTCCCAGCATATCTCCCCCCCAGCAGCACAATCGTCATCTCTGAGAGATGGTGTTCCTCTCCTTTCAGAGAAAAAAAAAATCACAATTTATTGTTCATTGGGAATGTTCATCTCTGAGGGGAGCTGCTCTCTATAAGTGTGGAGTGGTTTTCAATAGCAATGAAGTTGTCAGGGAATGATGATCTTCACAATTAGCAGTGCAAATGTGCTTGCTTTGCACTAATTATGATTGCACTTTCTTAGGTCTATCTACATATGTTTGACATTTAACATTTTCCTGGTAACAACTGAAAAAATACCCCCATAATTTAATTTGTCAGGTTTAATTTTTGGAATATAAATGCTAAAGCAAGGAAACATGTGGTACAGCATTTCAAACAAGCATTATGAATTTCATTATAAAATGCATATTGCTTTACCCTGTGCTGAAGGGTGATAGTTAGTGGTCAACCATTGTTGCAGTGGGTTTTAGGGGTGCAATAGTAGCATTTGGCACAGTACATGTGACAGTTTTGCATTTGCGTTTATGCTCCTTGTGTCCTAGCAGAAATCGTGCAGTAGCTTTTGCCCTAACAATATAAGAAAATAACAAAAATTTAAGAAAAAAATGGTAAATAATCAAAGTCGCCCGAATAGACACCAAAATTTAATTCACACTGTGTAAGGAATATTGGCCACGTGATTTTCTCAGTGTCCCTATATGTTATTGTAATTCAAACCAGTTTACAGACGATGGAAACTGCAGGAATTTCTTTCTACAGGAAACCATATGGTCCATACATTAACATAACAGTGACACACTCAAGTCATATGAGAGTGAGTCAAATTATCAGCCTTTTTGTTCCTGAACTGTGGGTGGGCTATCATGGTGGGCGATCCTGTGAGGTATAAACACACTCAGTCTGTTACATTTCTGGCCTTGCAGTGCTAGGTGTGCCTGTACATCAAGATCATCATTTATTCTCTTCAATAAACCACAGCTGGCTGGGATCTGTCTGAGCTCAGAGATATTACACAAGTGGTGATTCTTACAATTCTTAATCATTTCAACTACCCCATTACTTGCCTTTGAACTGGTGTTTGAAAATCTAAACTAAATGTAATCAGCCCCCAACCAGGCAGAATGAATAAAACAATGTTACAAACCATTGATGAGAGCAGTTTTCTCTACAGAAGAATTATGGATAACTGCTCTCATCAATGGTTTGAAGCATTGTTTTATTCATTCTGCCTCCTGTATGAACAGTGATAATAAATCCAAAAAAACACTCAAATACTAAAGCACGGAAAACCAAGAGCAGTATAAACAAGGTTCAGGTAAACAGGCCTCCCAACCACACTGAGAAAGAGAAAACCACCAATGCAATGGATGGAACAGACAATCAAATAAGAATCAACTGTGACTTAAACATGGCTAAAGACATCTCAGTTTCTCAGGGGATTTCAGCTGTATCCTTAATATTTAACCCATACCCATTTTGACCACTTGTTTCTGTAAAGGTGACAGACATCTTGTCATTACATAGCACTTGGTAATTCCAGCACATCGTGGGTTAGGCCTGCTTCCCAGTCAGCTGTCAGTTCTGCTCTCTGTGAGTTCACAATAACGTCACCCACAGCACCATGTAGGCAACACTGTCAATCACTGTCGATCAATGCACAGGGACTCTACCACAGGAACAACATACATGTTCTAATGATGGGAATAGTATGTAACAGATTCCTTCCATTTAAGCTGACAAACAGTAGAAGTTCTGAGTAGAAACCCCAACAGCACCAGGATGAAGCTAAAAAAGCAGAGAACTGTGTGATACTTCCATTCCCAGTACTAATCAAGCCCAACTTAAAATAGTCTAAATTGCCCTTATAACAGTAGCTGGATGTAGTAAATATATTTGATGGTAAATCATTGAAATTCAATGTTAAAAATGAACCCACCTTTGTAAAGTGCTCTGAGAACATTCCTCCGTTCCTGCACCTTCATCAGCCTCTGTTTCGCTCTTTCTTCCACTGCCCTCCTCTTCTCTTCCACCTCCTGTAAGAGCATTCTGTCCATTTCATAGTGACAGCCACCATGTCCTGCCACCATCTCCTCTATCTTCTCCAGCAGCTCTGTGACCTGAGTGCCATCAGCCCTGTTCTCAGTGTTGAGAACATGATACCTGTTCCCACATTTCTCTACAAGCCACTGGAGGGCCTTCCCTTCAGCCTCAATGCGCTGCTCAATGCTTGTGTCTCCCAGCCAGTCTCCCTTGGTGAAGAGCACTATAGTGTGTCTCCAGACTCTCTTACTGAGAAGCTCCAGGTGTTCCTGCGCTGATCTCCTGTGTGTCTCTGTGAATGATGAGTTCACATTAATCACCAGGAAGAGAGCGTAGGGTTCTGGGGGACAGAGAGACACACTGCGCACAATCTCCTGTTTATCCAGCTCTGGAGTGTCCTTTGCAGAATAATTCCTCCACCAGCCTGGTGTGTCGATCACAGTGAGCTGCCTCCCAGCTACTTCACCCTGTCTCTTCACACACTGTGCAGTTCGTATTCCAGGCTCAAACTCCTCTCTGCCCAGGATGGTGTTTCCTGCTGAACTCTTCCCAGCACATCTCCCCCCCAGCAGCACAATCCTCAGCTCTGAGAGACGGTGTTCCTCTCCTGTCAGTGAGAAAGAACATAAATCAGGAGTGGTAATATATATTCACCTCTGAGATGAGTCTGTAAGTATGGAGTGGTGTGGAGTAGTAGTGAAGTCGTGGGGGGGTAATCATGACCTTTACTTTGAGCAGTGCAGATCTTGGCTTTCCAAATGCTGGTGCTTGGTCCTAATTATGAGAGCAGTTTGTGTGGTCTATGATTAGGGCTTACCTGTGGTTTACTGAAAAATGCCAGCTTAATTTAATCCATCAATTTTTCATTTTTTTATAATAATAAATTCTAAAGTAGAGCAATACATGGTGCAGCATTTCAAAAATGGATTACAAATTCAGTTCCAAAAGGCACTTTGCCCTGCATGGAAAAGTATTGGGTAGTGAACTGATTTTGCTGGTGGTTGTGAATATTTGGGGCACAGTGGCACCTCACATAAAATATGGAAGTAGAAAAAAAAAAAAGTTACTTTTTAGTTACTTTACAGCTCAAGCCAAGAGCCGGTACTTGGTCAGTGCCACAGACAAAATTGAATGCTCCCCAGACCCCCACAGCAGCATTCTGCTACACACACAACCCAAACCTACTGCAACAGGTAAGGCTGTTACCCAGTCATGGTATTGTACATTACATTACATTATTGGCATTTAGCAGACGCTGTTATCCAGAGTGACTTACATAGCTTACTGTACAATGTTATCCATTTATACAGCTGGATATTTACTGAGGCAATTGTGGGGTAAGTACCTTGCCCAAGGGTACTACAGCAGTGCCCCAGCAGGGAATCGAACTGGCAACCTTTCAGTCACGAGTCCTGCTCCTTAACCACTATGCTACACTGCCGCACACAAAGATTTTCTCACAAAGACAATTACACTGAGAATAACCATTAAGCTTGCTGTAGGACTACACATGGAATCTTCACTGCTACATTTAAACATGTTTAAAGTCAGTACAGTGTTTGTGGGGGTAGGGGAAGGTTAATACTGCACATCCCCCTCCTCTTCTTGAAATTTGTAGCTTTTGACAGCTGTGCATTTATGTGAAGTGTCCACACGTGTCCAGGTCCTGAACTCTGTTTCCTTTCTTTAAAAATTAATGGTTTAACGCACTTTGTGTTTCTACCAGCTGGCTTGTACCTTGTCTGGCCGACTATTGTTACTTGGTCATGCAGCACTACAGCACTGTGTATTATTCTTTGCCTCACTTGTAAGCCACTTTGGATAAAAGCATCTGCCAAATGAATAAAAGTAAATCTAACTGTAAAGCTCCCGAGACTGCAGCACAGGAAAGCATCCTCCTTGGACTCCAGGCTTTTCCCCTTTTACCACACAAACCGCTCCTTTTCTACCAGCACCTCTGCAGCTTCCGAGTACCTACAAGCTCCTCCCACCCCAAGGCTTCTCCGAACGGTCCTTTTCAAGTCCTGTTCAATCCACAATGGTTGCAATAGTTTGCCCATTAATAAAGCTTGTCTATAACTATCATTTGACAAAGTATTTGGCAAAATAGCATCAACACATCTTAAAATCCCCTCTTGTTCAGTTCAAGTCAACCCACAGAATCTATACTTCCCATTGAAACAGACTAGAAAAATGGATCTCAAAAATGTCTCTGACTCAGACTGGAGGATCATAACATCATGATTCTCCGAGAATTTAGCCCTGTCTGGAACCCTGGCTTCACGTCTACTTATGCAAAGCTTGGTCTGCAGGGGAGTTAACACAGGACCTCATGATGTCCAAAGGATTTTGCCCACATTCAGACTCCTTATACCCAAGTAATCACACCTTCTGATGGATACATCTCATCACTTTTTCCCCTAGTACAAGGTTTGTACATGCATAGTGAACTGAGGTGACCACTAAATAATAGGACGCAAGAATGGTTTATCTAGACAGTGGAGTTAAAATATTTGTTTTATTGTTGTTAAGTTGGAGGATCTAAAAATTTGTGTATGTTGTCAAGGGTTTATTTTTTTGGTTTATACAATTACAGTTTAATTCTGTTGACAAACTTAACTGCTAGCTTTGCTAAATAGTACTTAGCTAGCTCACTATTTTGACTAGCATGCTAACAAGAGTTAGCTAATTGCCAACATTTCCCACATGGTTGCAATGGAGAACATTGTGGACCAGATTTTACACAAATCATTTCAATCCTTTAGTTACAAAGACATATGAACATATCAGTGTAGAACTCAAAACCTGATAATGATTTGGTTCAAAACTTCATGTTTTCACTTATTCTGATATGAGAAGGTAGAGTGGCTTACTGGTAGTATGGTGGCTAAGACAATGTACCGCTGGCCCAGAATATACCACAACAACTCAGAATACTCTTGCTTCAGTTTTGTCTATGGTATTCCAGGATATTAAAATCAAAGTGGACATGGCTCCTTTTTTGCATGGCAGATATCTGAAATTAATGACATTGCCTGTCACACCCAGGTCACCGTCATCCTACATTATGCAGATATTATGGGAATAATTCAAAAGCATTCTTTTTTATTGGACATTTGCTTTTTTCCTGATATTTAGTCAGTGCTTACCTTTCTGGATTCTTTGACCTATTTGTTATTATTGGCAGCAGGAAGTAGGCAGTGAGAGGACAGTTTTCAGTTCAGCAGAGACACAATTCTTATACGAACATGAGACAAGGGACATGATTGACATCAGTTTGCAGATGTAATTCTGATAGTCATACCATTCCTCCAGGTATGCAATACAGCAGGCTCTCTCTACCTCCTCTCATCTATATTTTTGCATGTATATTATCAAATTTGTCTATAATAACCTATGGGAATAGAATGTTTGCCTAGTCACCATCTCTAATATTTTGTAAGAGGAAAACAGTATACCCATGTCAGACCTACCCTAACCACATAGTATAGAACACATAGTATTCAGATATAAATGATGATTCACAAGTGAAAAAAATAATGAAAAGAATAAAAGAATAGAATAAAATGGTACATGAACTCACTTTTGAAAAGTGCTTTGAGAGTCTTCCTCTGTTTCTGCACCTTCATCAGCCTCTGTTTCACTCTTTCTTCCACTGCCCTCCTCTTCTCTTCCACCTCCTGTAAGAGCTTTCTGTCCATTTCATAGTGACAGCCACCATGTCCTGCCACCATCTCCTCTATCTTCTCCAGCAGCTCTGTGACCTGAGTACCATCAGCCCTGTTCTCAGTGTTGAGAACATGATACCTGTTCCCACATTTCTCTACAAGCCACTGGAGGGCCTTCCCTTCAGCCTCAATGTGCTGCTCAATGCTTGTGTCTCCCAGCCAGTCTCCCCTGGTGAACAGCACTATAGTGTGTCTCCACACTCTCTCACTGAGAAGCTCCAGGTGTTCCTCCATTGATCTTCTTTCAATCTCTCTGAAAGATGTGCTTAGACCAATAACCAGGAAAAAAGCGTAGGGTCCTGGGGGACACAGAGACACACTGCGCACAATCTCCTGCTTATCCAACTCTGCAGTGTCCTTCACAGACATGTACCACCAGCCTGGTGTGTCGATCACAGTGAGCTGCCTCCCAGCTACCTCACCCTGTCTCTTCACACACTGTGCAGTTCTTATTCCAGACTGAAACTCCTCTCTGCCCAGGATGGTGTTTCCTGCTGAACTCTTCCCACTCTTTCTCCACCCCAGCAACACAATCTTCAGCTCTGAGAGACGGTGTTCCTCTCCTGGTAAAGAGAAAGAACACAATTTATTCCTCATCAGAAGTATTAACATAACTACAGAATGGTGTAGAATGGTAGTGAAGTCGCAGTTACTCTTATTTATTAGTCTCATTTGGAGTAAAAATAGATACTGGATTTGATTTATTTCTGTAATACTATTCCGTCACACTTCATAACATGCATATGCACATAATGTATGGAAATTTGCATAGTAAACTGAACAATATGATGTACAACTAATATGTGGATGTTTTAGGTTGGAGACAAATAAACTTTAAAATGTTTATCTTTGTCCCTTTCCTTTATTAATTCCTTTTTGTATCTTGGAAACTTGACTGACGATAAGGTGCCAGTTCTTCTAAGTCTGTGTCTTGGGAGAATCAAATGTACAACATCTACCTGAAACCTGAAAACTCAAAAGTCGAGTCAAAAAAGAGTCCAACTGCTTATCACAAAGTTTTTGTCATGTCCAGTATTTGGCAAAACGAGCACTGTTATTCAAAAGAAGTCGCTATAAGGTGATTTTGAGAATAAATATTTTGAGAACAAAATAACCTGCTCCTTGCTATATGGGGTTGTTCATCCCTCTGTAACAGAAAGAGTCCAGACTGCTCTCACACTCAGGGCTCTGATCAATGTCTCTCAACAGAGGCCGATCTAAACACAGTGAGTGTTTAAAGTGAACGGCAGGGCCTCCATGGACTACATGTTAGTGTAGATTTCTTTTCTTATTCATCTTATTCATCCATCAAAGCAGTCACTACTTTGTTGTTGGGAATTTTCATGCACACTATCCAACCAAAAGTCATGGGACTCTGCATCTGTTTGCGGGTAAACCAGTGTGAATAAAGGTGTGACTACATGTGGTTTCACAAGAATAACATCAGAACATTGCAGCGGCCAGCTCATAACCCCAAACTCAATCAGACTGAACATCTTTGGGTTGAACTGGAATACTCAGGGAAAGGCCAATATAACCTTCTTCAGTAGAGGAGCTTATAAATACTTTAAATAAAGAGTGGAAGGAGGTTGTTTTAGATTAGAGATGTGCCTTCTCATCTGCCTGATCATACTGTATTAACTAAGTTAATTCAATGATGCATACCATAGCACTAAAGAATTTTCAAGGTATATACAACCGTTTAGATGCAGATTTGACTTGCTGGTCTGCTCTTCCAATATCCTTGTAAGCCTGGATTTCAGTAATTAAGATGTATGTACTACCCTGTGTTAATTTCTTCTCCTCCATTGACAATTGGGACAAACTACAGGCTATGGTTTCCAAATTTGTATGGAGAGGAAAACATCCTTGCGTCAAATTCTCAACCATCCAGCATAGTAAGCAAGCCAGTGGCCTTTCATTGCCAGATTTTAAGCTTTATCACTGGGCATTTGTCTTGCGTCCTCTTACAGTATGGTTTCATCCTCGTGCTGCCTTCTCCTGGCGACCAATTGAAGAACATCTAAATTGTAGTTTAAAAAGACCCAAACTACGCTTGGGCTTTCTGTATGGTACTCGGTAGGAAAATACTCCCATACTGAACATAAATGGCATACTCACTCTCCAATATTCCATAATTATTCATTTCTCACTGATAATAATGTCAGGACTGCGGCTTCTTAGCCGGGTTTGTTTTTGTTTTCCCTGTCCATGTGCTCTTGCCTGTTTTTCTCTACGATCTCTATGTCTTGGATTTTGAATTTTGGTTTTTGATTTGAATGTTCGCTGTGTTTTTCTGGTTCTGGACTTTGCGTGTTTTGACCCTGTTTTTGGATTGGATTTAATAAACCCTACGAGTTCCAGTCTTCCCTGTCTGCGCTTGAGTCCCTGCCCGAGTTCTGACAAATAAACCCTTTTCACTTCCAGACTGGAGTAAGAGAGGTATCCACACATTACCAGATGTGTATGGGGACAGTAGCCTTCGAGCCTTCAGAGACTTACGTGCTGAATACAATTTACCAGGGTCATCTTATTTCTTTAAATTATGCCTAAGATCTGTCATGTGTGCGTATGGAGTTCCTGGGGCTCAGCTATCCCTTCCCACCCATTGCCCATAATGTTAAATACAGCAGGTCACACAGGGGGCATGGTGTCTCCTTTGTATTTATTCTTTTTGGAGGCTTCTTATAGATGTTGGATGTATGGTGTAGAGACTTATCCGCTGCAGGAAATGAGGAAAGTAATGTTTGCCTGGACACAGTGTGGATCAATCTTAGGTACACTTCAAAAATTCGGATCTCCAGTTAATTCAGTATGAATTTGTTCATAAGATGTACCCCAAGAAAACGCCATTTAATGAAGCTTGCTCCATCCCCTACTTGTGACCCGTGCTCCCTGGGCTCTATAGGCACCTTCAAACTCATGTTCTGGGATTGTCCTGATGTGAAGAGGTTTTGGAAGCATGTTTCATCCACATTAAGTGGCATTGTTGGCACTTGCATTCAACACTGCCCCAGACTCTTAATGTTTAATGATGATTCCTCCCTTAATCTCTCAGTACAACAGAAACAATTGCTGTTTTCTAGACTCATTGCTGCAAAAAATGCTTGCTGTGCACTGGCACCCCCGCATTTTCTTGCCTGGACACACTGGATGTACTCATTTCTTGTACATTGTACATATGGGACTGTCAGTGGCTAGAATACATGGGGCTATTCCAAAGACTCATGCAGTGGTGTTGTTACTGTCTATCATGTATTTTGTCAAAATCAATAAAAAATTTGGTAGAAAAAAGTTAATTGAATGAAATAAAAACCCAGTTTGCCTTTTAAAGCCATTGCTAAATTAATTAATATACACTTGGTACCAGTATTTTAACTGTCCCCTGAATGACAACAGGTATGATTTTATAACCTTTTATAACAGAAAAAAGAACAAATAAAAGGCAGTAAATTAAGTTACTCTCTTGCTTCTAACTGTATATCTGTTACCTCCCATAAAGCAGCTCAGAATCTAGAGTCTTTCTCTCCTATTGAGCCAAAAAAACTCAAGATTGATGACATCATCTAAACAATCAACTAATTCATTCAACCCAATATCAACCAATCTTTCTTCCTGCACATTTTGGTGAAAATCATAGCATAACAGTTTTTGGCATTCCTCAATTTAAAACAATATTTTTGCCATCTTTCAATCAAGGTTTTCGACATCATTGTAGCACACTGCTAGTTGTCATTAAGGTTTGTAACAACCAATACTGAAATAACACTGTATGATATAACTTCTTATAATAAATTTTGCATTCATAATGTAGTAAAACCAGATAATGCAATAACTTGTAATAAACCTGTATGGGTAACATCATAATAAGTTATAAGGTGAGTACAATTTTTTTCTTGACTAATATGATAACTACAATGAATAATGTAGTAACTTAAAACGGTCACGGTCATTATGTCCTCTTGGTCACTTTAAGGGAACATACACAGACACACACAAGCCCACATACCTAAAAGCATTCACACACAGAAACACTTGCACAGATGCATGCAGGTACACGCACACTACAACCACTACAACTCGAGGAACATTTTTGTAACAATAAGAGAGGAATGAAGGCCTGGATTGTGCTTGGACAAACAGATTACAGGCTACAGCAGCTTGGCATTCTGTCTCATCTCAATTGCGTTAAGAACACTTTTAGATTTGGAAGTGGACAAGTTGATTGCTATCGGGCTATAGGGTTTGTTTTTATTTCAATTCTATTTCATTCTCAAGAGTCTAACTTCTACATGTGGCCTTAGGCTCCAAGTCAATGGAATGCAATATTTAGACAATTGCCCGACTACACCACCCAAGGACTTGCACCTTAGGAATAACAGGCTTAAAAAGGTTACCCAGTATACGGGCATGACTTGTAATAAATGGCAGAGAAGCGTATTCGCGTTGGATGGGCAATTTGGTTGATAAATATTGAAGTAAAAGCCTAAAACAAAGCATTAAAGACATTCACTTTCTGTAAATAAACAACCATTAAAAGCTCCAATAAAACAGGGCTAAAACAAGCAGAACAGGATAAGACAGGGTACTGGCTGTCAAGGAGAGACAATCCTACAAATGGAGTGCGCCAACCATATGGAGCGGTTAACTGAAATGGGGGGGGGGGGGGGGGGTGTGTATGCGTGTGTGTGAGCGTGTGTGTGAGCGTGTGTGTGTGTGTGCGTGTGTGTGTGTGTGTGTGTGTGTGTGTGTGTGTGTGTGTGTGTGTGTGTGCATGCGTGTGTGTGTGTGTGTGTGTGTGTCTGTTCTGTCTCCCCTTCATTTCACCCATCTTACTCCCTCTCTCTCTTTCTCTCTTCTTCATGCACCTGCAGACCAGCGCCCAGCTACCCAGAGGTACCATTGTGCAGCATTAACCTGCATCACAGTACCACCCTGCACCACTGGATAGGGAGAAGGGTCATGCACTGGAATAGACTGGAAAACCCTCAATATCCACACCCTGGCTACTGCTGTAATGGAAGCCCTCACAGCCTGCCAGAGCCCAACTAACTAACTGATGGATATTTTTATGCACTTGTCTTAAAAGATTCTTTTTCATTGTTTGTTTTATTTTGCATAAATCTCTTGACTGCCTTTTCCTGAGGTCAGGACATAGTTTTATAGTTCTTCCCTTAGTGGCTCAGGCTTTTCCATATTTTGATTTCCTCTTGCAAACACACTATGTCCAACTATTCGTGATAGTACAATATATATACAAATATACTATATATATACAAATATATACAAATCTGCTATAACAAATGCAATTTGATGTATTTGATTGAATGAATAAGTGTCTGTGCTGTATCTGTAAAACATAGACACAAGGTTGATGCTCCTGGGACCAAAGTCTCTGTACTTCAGTGTACAAAACAATGGAAATTAAGCAAAAAGGGACAGATATATGTCTATGTGCAACTACACACAAATTGTTATGTTGTCAATAACTCTTCAAGGATGAACACTAAACATACCATAAAGTAGTAATATGCAATACGAATACATGATTGAAGTTACATGAAGTGAAATGCAAATTTAGAATACAAAAAATGAACCCACCTTTATAAAGCTCTCTGAGAGTCTTCCGCTGTTTCTGCACCTTCATCAGCCTCTGTTTCGCTCTTTCTTCCACTGCCCTCCTCTTCTCTTCCACCTCCTGTAAGAGCATTCTGTCCATTTCATAGTGACAGCCACCATGTCCTGCCACCATCTCTTCTATCTTCTCCAGTAGCTCAGCGACCTGAGTGCCATCACCCCTCTTCTCATTGTTGAGAACATGATACCTGTTCCCACATTTCTCTACAAGCCACTGGAGGGCCTTCCCTTCAGCCTCAATGTGCTGCTCAATGGTTGTGTCTCCCAGCCAGTCTCCCCAGGTGAACAGCACTATAGTGTGTCTCCAGACTCTCTTACTGAGAAGCTCCATGTGTTCCTCCACTGATCTCCTGTGAGTTCCTGTGAATAATTTGCTTACATCTATGACCAGGAAGAGAGCGTAGGGTCCTGGGGGACACAGAGACACACTGCGCACAATCTCCTGTTTATCCAACTCTGAAGAGAACCTCAAGATACTATCCTTCCACCAGCCTGGTGTCTCGATCACAGTGAGCTGCCTCCCAGCTACTTCACCCTGTCTCTTCACACACTGTGCAGTTCTTATTCCAGACTGAAACTCCTCTCTGCCCAGGATGGTGTTTCCTGCTGAACTCTTCCCAGTTCGTTGCCCCCCCAGCAGCACAATCCTCAGGTCTGAGAGACAGTGTTTCTCTCCTATTAGAGAAAAATAGACATAATTTATTCATTATCGGGATGTTTGTTTACAATTGGCTGTGAAACTTTATACTCCAAAACTAAACTCTGACAGGAGCTCAATGAAGGATCAACACATCGGATTTTGCACTGGTGAGTATTACCACTGGTATTCCTAATGTTGAAGGAATTGCACTTGAGGTTTTAATGTTTTTTGTTCGAGTCAGGTCAGAAAGAAAACCATGGAAGGACTCACTGTGAATGGAGGTCACACCACTAACTGCCATCTCTGTGCTTCTTTGTTCTTCTCTTTGTCCACAGAGCCCTCTTCTTTCTCTGTGATCATAATAATTATAACATTAATCATCATTACTCAGACAAGTAATCAACATTATCATCATTTTTTTCATTTTGAAAATCAGCTCCTTGCTGTCTGTTAGATATGTACAGCCATTTTCCTCTCCTGTGTCAATACACAGAAATACAATGGATGTTTGAAGTGATCACACTTTGCAGGTGTAGTGGGAACAATGTATGATAACACTAAGGCAACATGTCTTATGCAGTGTTGTACTTTAGAGAGGGTGTGGAGGAAGACACACAGATAAGGCTCCAGGTCAATCAAGTTTTCATCTGATATTCAGTTTTGTATTAATAATTCATGTCTCCTCATGAGGCAAATTGATTGTTAAATGTTGAGTGAATGTGTTTTAAGTAAAGCGGTGGGGTGAAAACAGTCATAACCAGAATTTTCTTGTTATTATTTGAGAGAGCTGTTTACTTGCTGAGACTGTTGAACAGCATGACAGCAGATACTGTATCTTGTCTGGCACCTTGAGGAATAAAACCTGAGTGGACGTGCCAAGACAAGCCAAAGTGTGCTGCCACGGTATGCAAAATCAACAAAGAGACAAGTTGCAGAACAAACAAAACCACCTCTTATCAGCATGGAAGAACCTGCATAAAAGAAGGAGAGAGGAGGATTTCACTGCAGCTGTAATACTCACATCAGTAATGCCTGAAAAGAAATATTATTTATCGTATTTATCACAAACAATGTAAAGCAGACAATATTCAGATACATTATTTTTTAGGCAGTACTGCAGTGCAGCAGGGAGAGACTCCGAGTCCGCTGCAGACCTCTGTACGGGATGGAGGCAGTGGCACCCAGCAGGGTGCTAAAAAGACACTGAAACTTACCTCTTCAGGAAGAGCTTGCAGAACTCATGTGCAAGACTCTCAGAAGTTGTCTGAGCTCTAATTAAATTATTTCAGCTACTGTTGGTCAGTCACTCTGGCAGCACTGACACACATTGTCCCAAGCATTGGCATTGTGTCCTGTGCTTCACAGAGTGCCAGTATGACTGCCAGTTTGTGCCTTATTTTTTGGTGAAACAATTCAAGTCAAAGTGATAGCTGTAAGCACATGAAATCTTGCTTCATATTTATACAGGTTTAATTACATAAAGATAAGTTTAATTTTTAGAGGAGACTTGGCTTACTAATATACCTCCATACCTGCTTCAGCACTAATAGCAGCACCAGTCCGGTCTGTAGCCTGTTATTTACAGTGACAGCAAACCTCTCCCTTTCATACTGTGCAAGCAAATGGTCTGTGGTCTCTGCAATTCTGAGAAACCCTTAAGTGTGGCAGTTTCAATTACCTTTCAGGTGGTGGCTGCCTGGTGTCACCTTCCAGAATTTGCGTGTGATGCAAACTGAAACCACAGTCATACTGAGCATTACAGTAAGCAGGGATCAGCACTGAGCCTGAAAGCTGTTTGACTTACTCCTGTTATTCTGGTTCATGTCGTTAAACACTCTCTTCCTGAATATGCAAATAAATTCTTTCTCCCCGTTTGTCATGGGTTGATCTCACTCTCACAGATTAATGAGTATGTTTAATGATTCAGTGACGCAGACGTCATATGTATTTTTCTCTTCCCTCACTAACCACCGTCATCATTCACAGTGAGAATGAAAACACAAAATTGTAAGAAATGAAAACACAAAAAATGAGAATGTAGATCATTTTATTGCTTTGCAGTATATATGTATAGTACTGATGAGGAAAAAGCGGATTACTTTCATGAGGTCACATTTTACAGTCTGTCTGCCAGAGTGTATTTCTACTGCTGTTTGATTACAGTTTAGAGAAAGATACAGAGTTTCCACACCTACCTGGCTGAAACAGCACCTCTCTCCCTGGTCTCAGTCTTCCCAGAATCCAGCAGCTCTCTGTAGAAGCACTGCAGTCTGTAACACTCACAGACAATCCCACAGAATGGAGCCTCTTCAGGTAGATTCTGAGTGTCTTCGCTTGTAGCAGCATGTAGTTTTAGGGACTTTTGTTCTTTTCCAGTTAGACCAGTATTCTGTACTTACAGGTCTACTACAGAGAAGTAGGTGTGAGTATGACACACCCACACACACCAGGACTGAACCGCAAAGGCACAGTGTACAAATAAAAGAAACAGAAGGATCCCATGGCTCTACTCTGAATTAACAACTTAAGTGGCCTGTGTGGGAGATGTGTGGTTGAGGTGGACTTTTATAATGGAATAAAATCACTTGTTAAATTATCAGGTTGTCTTCACCAATAGCACTGGTTTAGATTACACTGCTAGCTCTTTGTTACCAGTACAGCCCCCACCAGGTTACGTTACATTCATTTAACAGACACTCTTACCCAGAGCAACTTCCAGCACAAGAGAACAAAGTGCATCCTCTCAGGTTAAATGCGCCTGAGAGTGTCAGACCAGGCTAAGAACACTCACAGACCAGTGAGTGTGAGCAAAACACCATTCAACAAAACTAGTCAAGCACTACCACAAGTTAACCGGTGCTAACCTGAAAATAGACAACCTAGAAAACTAAAGGAAGTGAAGTGCATACAATACATATCACACAGTCACTAAATCACAGTATCCATAACACATTGCCATTTTTAGTAGATTCTGTTTAGTAGATGCTCTTGCCCAAGTGTACAGCAGCTCTGCCCCAGTGCGGAATTGAATCAGCAACCTTTCAGTTATGAGCCCTGCACCTTAACACTACACTGCTACACTGCAATTCTACAAGGTAATCACACATTATTTTTCTGGCCTAGAATACATTTACTTGGATTATAAATTTTTTCTATATGTATGTATGTTTGCTCAGCAACCTTTGCACTCACAAAAGTGGAATAAAAACTAAACCACAGTGGTGATTGAGTGTCACAGAATAACTCGTCTGACAGGCTGCTGGCAGCTAAAATAAAAATAGACTCTTGTGAATCCTGCAGGACTGCGGGGTTTCACAACTCCAGTAAATGATTTAATGAAGTATAATTTCAAATTTTTAGATTCCTAGTAAGATGCTTTCAAACATACTTCATGTCTTCATTTTTATAAGCCATTGTACATGCATGTATGGCTTTTCCTCTTCCCAGAAACCAACTGCTACAGAAGAGTGGTGGTCAGTTCTGTCTGGTGATGAAAATCCAGCCCAGCACTGCAACCTCTTTAGAGAACCTTCTCTCAGCTGCAGTGAGAGCAGAGAGGTTAAGAATATGGAATTTGTGGTTCATTTTTAACTGCTTTGTGCAGTACATAAAAAGGCATTCATATAGAAATACTAAGTTGATTGTTAAATGTTGAGTGAATGTGTTTTAAGTAAAGCGGTGGGGTGAAAACAGTCATAACCAGAATTTTCTTGTTATTATTTGAGAGAGCTGTTTACTTGCTGAGACTGTTGAACAGCATGACAGCAGATACTGTATCTTGTCTGGCACCTTGAGGAATAAAACCTGAGTGGACGTGCCAAGACAAGCCAAAGTGTGCTGCCACGGTATGCAAAATCAACAAAGAGACAAGTTGCAGAACAAACAAAACCACCTCTTATCAGCATGGAAGAACCTGCATAAAAGAAGGAGAGAGGAGGATTTCACTGCAGCTGTAATACTCACATCAGTAATGCCTGAAAAGAAATATTATTTATCGTATTTATCACAAACAATGTAAAGCAGACAATATTCAGATACATTATTTTTTAGGCAGTACTGCAGTGCAGCAGGGAGAGACTCCGAGTCCGCTGCAGACCTCTGTACGGGATGGAGGCAGTGGCACCCAGCAGGGTGCTAAAAAGACACTGAAACTTACCTCTTCAGGAAGAGCTTGCTGAACTGATGTGCAAGACTCTCAGAAGTGATCTGAGCTCTAATTAAATTATTTCAGCTACTGTTGGTCAGTCACTCTGGCAGCACTGACACACATTGTCCCAAGCATTGGCATTGTGTCCTGTGCTTCACAGAGTGCCAGTATGACTGCCAGTTTGTGCCTTCTTTTTTGGTGAAACAATTCAAGTCAAAGCGATAGCTGTAAGCACATGAAATTTTGCTTCATATTTATACAGGTTTAATTACATAAAGATAAGTTTAATTTTTAGAGGAGACTTGGCTTCCCTTGCCTCTACCACTGCTCATGCATATTCATACTTTACAACATAACATAAAATAAATAACATCTCTTCCTCTCCCTTTAACTCTTCTTCCTCATCCTCCTTTTTCTTCATTGTAATCTCCTCTTCTGCATCTATCTTCATCACCTCCTCCTCCTCTGTCTTTACCTCCTCTTCATCCTCATCGTCTGATCATCCTCTTCCTCAGCTGCCTCCCTCTCCTCCTCTTCTACTGCCTTCATCTCTTCCTCTTCCTCACCGTCACCCTCTCACTCTGCACTTCACACATATGCTCCTGCGCTGTGACCACAGTGACACGGGAAGATCAGTGCAGCACAATGTATTAATTGATGCAAAGTTATGTTTTTTTGTCAGACTTTACTCGTATGTGTATTGCCTTATGTAAACTGATGTTATAATTTTTTATTGTTAAACTGTCTATATGATTTTCAACATTCCAACAAACAATCTAGCTAATCTATATGGCAAAACAATTTTCCCTGTTTATCACCTAAACCTGTTAATCAATTCAGCTCACCTGGCAGTGTGGTACTCACTCTGACGATTAGGCGGTAGTAAATACTGAAGCAATATGACTGAGCAGCTCCTCAAGAGCTGTTAGTGTGATTTGAATGTTTTAATGTCAAGGTTTATTATGGAATTCTTCAGGTATACACACACACACACACACACACACACACAAACAAACAAAAATACACACAAAGACACATAAAGACACACACACACACACACACACACATATACACACACACACACACACACACACACACACACACACACACACACACACACCTCTGTAACTATCCAGTATGAATGTATGAATGGATAACATGTCAAAACTGTACATCTCTCTGGATAAGACTATCACATATTCCCCTCTGTCAATCTCACAACAAAGTTTCTACTGTCTGTGTTCAATGCCATGCTGTCCTCTGTAGCTGCTTACTGAATATTCCAGTGTGTCAGTTGACATCAGAACAGGTTCATTTGCATAAGTCTTTAATGCTATAATATGCTCATGGTCAAAGGTTTTATAACAGACTTTAGTTTATTTGGCAATAAAGTATTTGATTTTATGGCTTAGCTTCTTGTTGCTCCTGACTGTAGTAGTTCGCATTGTTAACACTCCGTAGGGCCACATATGGTCTATACTTTATGTGTTATAAATCTAAAGTGGTCAGACTGGTAAGTACCTGTGTACAGGTGATCACAATCTGTAGAAAATGATATGACTCATTGAAGACATAATTACATGGAGGTGGGACAAAAACAGTTACCAAGACAATGCTAAGATTATAAAACATATGAAATTAAAATGTTGTAAAAAACATGTTTTTGGTTTCATTAAAATACCAGATGCAACTTATTAAGTAAACTGAATTCTGGAGACTTTTACGATAATATATTTTGGGGCAACGTTGCCAAAACTCTGAAGTAGCCATTAAAAGGACCCGTGGCACTTATACATGTGTGGTTTTTAAGATGTACTCTTGATTGATCTCTATTTCAAATGCTGCACCACTCAAGAATGAAGCTGGAAAGCGAGAAACTGATGAGGAAAAACAAATGATGAGTGAAGAAACCATGAGAAAAAGCAGAAAGAAATGAAACTCCTCTGTTTCAAACACCAGAGCTGCAGTGAGAGTCACTGAACACTGATGGAGACTAGGCATGTGATGATTTATATGTAGCTCATTCAGTGCTGTGTATCTGACACTCATCTGTGACTCTGCTGCTATATTCATCTATGCCATCACACTACAGCAGCCTTGCAAAAACACGCTTCCACATGCCAGTTCAGGGAGAAGTACTGAGGTAAACAGAAAAATACTGGAGCTTCTTGGGAGGGAGGAAAAACTAAATATTTCCACCTGATTTGGGAATATCCCTCATCTTCTCTGCAGGTTATGATTTAGTAAGTGAGTGTATTGACTACCTCTGTTTTATAGGAACAGGTTAAGACCTGTATGGAGCTGTGGGACAACATAGTCTCCTCTTCTGAGTGTGTGAAACACATTAAACCAGTTTGGGCTTCTCCCTGAGCTACACACCCTCAGTGGCTCCCAGCCAGACCCCTGACCTGCCTCCTATATCCCTCTTTGTCTGCTCCTCCCTTCTTGGCCTTTGTCCCATCTTCCTCATTGACTCTTAGCTTGTTAACTCTTCTTCTACCTTTAACTCATCTTCCTCATCCTCCTCTGTCACCATTGTAATTCTTCATTCCTTCTCCACCCCTCTTCTTCCTCTTTCTTCACCTCCTCTTCCTCAGCAGCCTCCCTCTCTTCTTCTACTGCCTTCATCCCTTCCTCTTCCTCACCATTACCCTCTCACTCTGCACTTCACACATATGCTCCTGCGCTGTGACCACAGTGACATGGGGAAACCAGTACAGGAACATTTATTCATGAATGGAAAGCAGCATTCAGTTTATTTTATTTATTTATTATTATTTATTTTATTTTATTTTATTTATTTTATTTATTTTATTTATTTTATTTATTTTATTTATTTTATTTATTTTATTTATTTATTATTATTTATAAAACTATTCAGATTTTATTCATACATGTATGATGGAGTTATGTAAACCTATGGAATAATGTATGTTTGTTAAAAAGACCAAGATGGTCTGGACTGGATTTTCAACATCCTGATGAACCATTTAGCTAATTTAAACAGCAAAATGATCCTCCCCACTGGTCAGTTTGACTTCTCCACCAGTGCAGCAAAACTGGTAGTGTGTGCTATGTAGCTGACCAATAGGAGTGAGAAGCAGATACACAACCTTACACTTGATTTGAGTTTTTTTGTAATTCTTCAGCAACAAAAAAGCACTGAAAATAGAAACAAGAGACCCAAAACAAAAAAAAGACAATAATCTTGTTTCTCTGAAAGGTTCTTAATCAGTACACACATCAGTGGCGCTTAAAAGTCAAACTGGCAGTAAAGCAAAGCTGAACTGCCACCGAGACAAACAGCAGAACAAAGTCAATACTGACAGGCACCTGCAGAGAGGCGGAGGACTGTGACTGTAACTAATACACACATCAGTAACACATACAAAAAAAGCCACTGATTTATCAAAACAGTGGAAAGCCTACAATATTGAGATACATTGTTTTTGAGGAGATAGAGTCCCTCCATGTTCAGGCAGTACTGCAGCGCAGCAGGGAGAGACTCTGAGACACTGAGTCCACTGCAGACCTCTGTACAGGATGGAGGCAGTGGCACCTGGCAGGGTTACTAATCCTCCTGCTAAAAAGACACTGAAACTTACCTCTTCAGGAAGAGCTTGCTGAACTGATGTGCAAGACTCTCAGAAGTGTGCTGAGCTCTAATTAAATTATTTCAGCTACTGTTGGTCAGTCACTCTGGCAGCACTGACACACATTGTCCCAAGCATTGGCATTGTGTCCTGTGCTTCACCGAGTGCCAGTATGACTGCCAGTTTGTGCCTTTTTTTTTTGGTGAAACATTTCAAGTCAAAGTGATAGCTGTAAGCACATGAAATTTTGCTTCATATTTATACAGGTTTAATTACATAAAGATAAAAGGTGGAACATTTTAAAAAATATATTTTTTGATTAACTTTTAGAGGAGACTTGACTTCCCTTGCCTCTACCACTGCTCATGCATATTCATACCTAACATAAAATTAATAACATATCCTCTCCAATTTATTGGAAGAACAAAAATGGCACAGACCGGAACCCAGAATTATAGGGTTAATCTGTACAGGCTGTAAAGCCTATTCAGAAATGCTCTCTGTAGTAACTGATTCCATGTTCGCACAGGAAATTATTTATTTTGTAACCGAATGCTCACGCGAACAAATGACAGCCTACAGCCATTTATTTCCTTACCCAAGTTCTTCACTCTACACACTAACAAAAAACTCACCAACCCGAACTACTGGCGCCATCTAGTGGATACGCAACCTTGCAAATAAACCCACTTTACTACATCTCCCCCCTCTTAAGCATAAATATATTCTTAAGTCTTAAAGCATTATGCTGACGTAACCATAGATAATTGTACCTTTTTTTTTTTAGTCCATCTCAAAGTCTCAAATGCGGGTGGACTTCTCAAGCGTGATGAGTGTCTTCCCACCACATGAGGTCTCTCCTTCTCCTCCCCAGAAGTCGCTTGGTTCTCCCCTCCATGTGGCACTGGCTCTGACATTAAGTTCTGCTCTGGAGAAACTGGCCCTGTTGGAGGTGCTGACGGAGCTGTGACTGGACTAGGTGAGGCACAGCCCCCCACGTCTACGTCAGGGATCTCTTTAGGTGACTCTGTCCGTGAATGGATTTGGACTGACTATTCTGCCATCTGCCAGCATCACCTTGTAGGAGACAGGTCCAGTCACTGCCATTTTTTTTCTAGGCACCCACCTCGGCCCAGGACCAAAGTTCCTGGTGAGGACAGGATCATCTTCTGCAAAACTGCGTTCCTTTGCCTACCGGTCATGGTTTCCTTTCAGTCTCCTGTTTTTCTTGTACTCTCTGTTTCAGGTCAGGATGTACCAAATCCAGAGTGCAGCGAAGTTTACGACCCACCCAGTAGTGGTCTGAGCAGTTGTTCTGTAGCTGAATAAAACCCTTGCCACTTTTGTGTTTAATGATCCGTCTGGACACTTTCTCATCATCTCTTTAAAAATTTGCACAGCCCGCTCAGCCAAGCCATTGCTAGAGGCATGGTAGGGTGCTGAGGTCACATGCCGTATTCCATTTTTTCTTAGGAACTCCTCAAACTCCCTGCTCATGAAACAAGTGCCATTATCTGAGACTAAAATTTTGGGTAACCCATGGTTACTGAAACTAATGCTTAGGCACTCAGTTGTGGTGGTTGAGGTGGCAGAATTTACAGGATATACATCCATCCACTTTGAGTGTGCATCAATTAGAATGAAAAACATTTTTCCCATGAAGGGCCCCGCGTAATCTACATGCAGCCTTTGCCAGGGTCAGTCTGGCCAGTCCCAGGGATGCAGTGGGGCTGCTGGCGGATTATGCCTCTGCTCCTGGCATGTGCTGCAGACTTTGACCATGTTCTCCACATCATGATCCAGCTTTGGTCACCATACATAACTCCGCGCTAACGCCTTCATACGGGACACCCCAGGATGGCACTGGTGTAGCTGTTTCAAAACATCTCTCCAGCCTGGTTTAGGTACAATGACTCGTGCTCCCCAAACCGTTCTGCACACTCAATTCATGCTTCCTTACATTGTATGGCTTAAACTCATTTCCCTCTAATTCGTGAGACCACCCTTTCTGTACCATGTCTCTCACTCTAGCCAGCACTGAATCTCTGTTTGTCCATGATCGCACCTGGTCTGCTGACACTAGTGTTACGTCTGAGTTCTCCAGCATGAGTACTCTCTCTTCTGGCGCCTCTGTTTTTGGTCCTTCTGGTAACGGCAGTCGGCTGAGAGCGTCGGCATTCTCATGATGCTTCCCTGGTCTGTAAATGATCTCATATTCATATGCCCCTAAGGTCACTGCCCACCTCTGGATTCGCGGAGAGGCCATCTGTGGCACTGCCTTCAATTCATTGAATTGTGACAGCAGAGGTTTGTGATCAGTGACAACTGTAAATTTATGGCCATAAATGTATTTGTGGAACCTCTGAACTCCGAAAATTACTGCTAGGCCCTCTCTGTCCAATTGGGAGTAATTTCTTTCTGCTCTGCTTAGAGTGCGGGACAGGAACCCTATTGGTCTCTCTGCTCCGTTTGGCATTTTGTGAGATAGAACCGCTCCTACACCATATGGAGAGGCATCACATGACAGTATGATCTCTTTTCCAGGGTCATAATGGACTAAGACCTCTGCAGACTGCAACAGCTCGGCCTCCACTTTTGCTCTCATTGCATATGGGACTGGTCTTGGTTTAAAAAATCTGGGTGCTGTTTCTTTATCCACATAAATCTTTGCTGGTGGTCCCCTCAGCTTACCTAGTTCTTCTTTAAAGACCTCCTCCTTTTGCATCAGTACCTCTTGTAATGTTTTCCGGTGCCCGGTACTACCACTAGCGGTAAGCCTTTCACCGTTTTCTTGTGCTTCACAGCAACGGTCACAGTTCCCAGTATGTCCACTTTCTGTCCGGTATGTTTTCAGTTTTATGGGGCACTTTTTTAATTCTGGCCTAATCTCACTAGTCCACAGCTTTTTAAAGTCTGAATCATTCATTACTGCCACCCCGCAGCCTGTGTCCACTTCAAATTTTGTTTTTGTTTCATTCACTGTCAATGTCATAGTGAGAGGTGCTGCTTTTGGAATCACAGTGTCCTCTATGCTATGCATCACAAACATGACCTCTTCCTCCTCTGATTCATGTTCCTCTCTCCCACTAACATGATGTGTTCTCTGGGTTTGCCCCCATTTCCTAGTCTTTAGTTTTTCTTCACCTCTTCCCTGTGATGTCCCCAGTGAGACTCTAGATCTGCACATTTTCTGAATATGCCCCGCACTTATGGCATTTTTCCGCAATGAACCGACACTCATTTGAGATGTGTTGTTCACTACCGCACCTGTAGCATGCTCTGTGGCGCTCACCACTCGTCTCTGATCGTGCAGCAGCCAGCTTGTGCACCTCCTGGTTACTTGCAGACAGAGAGGCCTCCGAAAAATGAGTTTGTAATTCCTGCACATTCTTTGTTTGCTGCTTCCGTTGCCTGCGCTATTTTTAGGGCCTTGTCAAAAATCAGCTCGGGTTCTGATAATAATCGGCGTTGTATCCGGTCATCTCCAATCCCACATACCCGTCTATCCCTCAGCATTTCCGTCAGTTTGTCTCCATAATTGCAGTCGTGCGCCAATTTTCTCAACGTGGCAACGTAGTCCAACACAGTCTCCCCTGGTTTCCTGGTCCTGGAGTTGAATTTGAAACGCTGAACAGTTTCACTGGGTTTTGGATTGAAGTGTTCGTTCAAGAGTTTAACAAGTTCGTCATAGGTTTTTGCGCCAGGTTTGGCAGGGCTAAGTAGATTTCGGATCAAGCTGTACATCTGACTTCCCACTGAACTTAACAAAATGGCCCTCTTTCTCTCTGCTTCCTTTATGCTGTTTGCATAAAAAAAATGCTGTAGAACTTCACAATATTCTTCCCAGGTCTGTTCCTGACAAATGAATGGCACCGTGCTTCCTACCAAACTCGCCATGCTGCTCCCTGCAGTACTTCTCATTGTTCACAAGTTCCATCTCTCAACGAAAACTTCAGGAGATCACTTTTCTTACTCCGCTTTAATCCCCGTCGCCATATGTAGTAACTGGTTCCATGTTCATGTTTACTACACTCTCCTTTACCATTAAGTAAAAAAAGCAAGCTTGGGTAATTCATTTAGTTATGTTTATGCTATGTATCAAAGTGCATAGTTTCCAAACCACATCTTATCTAGCTGATTCTGGTACTATGGTATGCTGTTGGTCATCAGAACAACTATGTTGGTGTTCACAGAATTACTGAATATTTACCATGTTTCAACATTTGAGGTCACCTATGAACAGTCCTCAGATTTGGACAACAACAAATACAGTAAGCAACACAGAATAATAGTAACAAGCATAACAATTTATTCAAGAAATTTGCCACTCCTTGTTCAAAGCAAAGCGATGCGGGACAATGTGCTTTAAAGTTGGGAGTTTAGGCTTGGGTAAAGGCTTAAACCAACCAGTAAACCTCAGTCTCATGTGATGTACAATTACACAATGCGCCCAAATCAATTTGACAAGGTAAATCAATTTGACTAGTTCACTTCACAACTCCTCTTATAGCAATGAAAAATAAAATAAAATTATGGGCATGCATATCTTTTCCTAAGGACAGGTAATATTAGTTTCGGTCCATCACAGAGAGAGGGGCGTGGCTAATTAATCTTGGGAACCATATAACTACACCCTTTACTTGCATACTGGTAACTGGCATTACCTTATATTTTCTAATGATCAAAATGTGTGAAAACGTAGTAAATAGTCACAGATGTAGAATGCCGCTACTATCAACTGAATGAATTAGTTTGGGTTGCTTAACAGCCATTGTCTTCCATTAATTAATCTTCTCACTCAAAAATTGTACTGACGGTACCTATTGCAGGTACCTATTGACACGCATGTGTCCACTGTTGTTCCACAGTTACAGGATACAGTCCAGTGTTGATAGACTTCAATGTTAGTTAGTAGCCACACTATACTTTTTATGGTTGTGTTTCAATTTACAAGCCATAGCTCCATTTTTATTAGAAAACAGATTAACTTTCACAGACACTGACAAGCTAACATGATTTTGGATCAGCGTGTCATGTTTAAAATTTATTTATACATTTCCATTTTTAACACTTAATAATGAAAGTATGAAAATGCATATATAAAATAAAAAGAACCAGCAAAACAATGTATTCAAGCAATCTGGAAGTCTCTATTCAAGGTAAAGTGTGGTCTTGAGGGTGGGGGTTATAGTTAGGTTTATTTCAAGTTTTTGTACTCTGCAGTTTATGTAGTAATTTTAAAGATCACCACATGGTGGCAGTGCAGAGCTGTGTTTAATCCATGTCACCTTCCAGAGTGTCAGCATCACTGTCCGCTTCCAGTCTCATCCGGTCAAACATCCCTTTCCTCTGTACTCGGTATAGAACTACTTGTTCCATATGCAGACGATACTGAGCTCTCTGGCTGATTCTTTTTCTGCCACCATGACACCTTCCCTCTGACCCGTTTATGAGCCAATTCTTCATCACACACAGAGCTGCCTGCTTCAGAGGGGGCTGGAGTCCCTCCACTCACTGCAACACGACAACAGCAACAACAAGCCCTGTTACACTGCACTGCAAATTCTGTGAGACAATGAATCATTTTGTAAATCACCATACAGGAGGCCTCTCTCACACACACAAGCCATAATCATACACTTCTGTATAATTTAGAAAAATGCACAAAAATTAAAGTGACAAATTAGTTCAAGCGTTAATAAATTATAAATTATTGTGCTATTTACTCAATGCAAAGTAAGGGAGGAGTAATCTGTCTGGTGTTGTCCTGTAAACTGTAAATGCTATAGGAGGGTAAATGAACAAAACTCACTAGAAGGGGGATCATGCTCCATGCTGCTCCTCCTCTTCCTGACTGGCAGAGTGGATCCCTCTGTCGCCACCATCTCCTCTACCTTCTTCAGCAGCTCTCTGACCTGAGTGCCATCAGCCCTCTTCTCATTGTTGGTAACATGATACCTGTTCCCACATTTCTCTACAAGCCACTGGAGGGCCCTCCCTTCAGCCTCAATGTGCTGCTCAATGCTTGTGTCTCCCAGCAAGTCTCCCCTGGTGAACAGCACTATAGTGTGTCTCCACACTCTCTCACCAAGAAGCTCCAGGTGTTCCTGCGCTGCTCTCCTGTGTCTCTGTGTGAATGACTCACTCACACGAATGACCAGGAAGAGAGCGTAGGGTCCTGGGGGACACAGAGACACACTGCGAACAATCTCCTGTTTATCCAGCTCTGGAGTGTCCTTCACAGAATAATTCCTCCACCAGCCTGGTGTGTCGATTACAGTGAGCTGCCTCCCAGCTACTTCACCCTGTCTCTTCACACACTGTGCAGTTCTTATCCCAGACTCAAACTCCTCTCCTCTCAGGATGGTGTTTCCTGCTGAACTCTTCCCTGCACTTCTGTACCCCAGCAGCACGATGCTCAGCTCTGAGAGATGATGCTGTTCTCCTGTCAGACAGAGAGAAAGAAAATAATTCATTCCTCAGCAGAAGTATTCACCTCTCGGTAAGTATGGAATTGTGTGACATTATGTTGAAGTTGTTATTATTACTGTGGACTTCAGACAGGAGTGCTGTGGGTTCATGTTTACAAGAGAACATCAGCATAGTATGAGATGTATTATCCCATCCATTCTTCCTGAATTATAACCCAGCTGAGTGAGTGTATCTCACCTGGGTGTAGCATGTATTTAACTTACATGTACTAGAAAGTATTAAAGAATACATAGAAATGCATTCAATGCAAGTTTTTCACAGGTAAATGTTTGAAATATAATGCATTTGATTAAAAAGATGGATTTGATACTTTCCACTTTTTTCGAGAACAAACACATCAGCATTTACACATCTCTGTGAATAAAAAGAAATGTGATGTGCCCACCCCCCACCCCACCAAATTCAGATTTTTGTAAGCACCAGTGTTTCAAAAACAGCAGTGTTTAAAAGACAATGTCTGAAGGTGAGCAGAGACTGAAGATTGTACTTTGGGAAAACTACACTTGAAAAACATTTGCTAATTGTTCTGGGTGTAACTTTGAAAGCAACTTTGGAAACTGAGATGTAATTCATATGTTTCAGAACAGTATTATACATGTATTGAAAATATGTTTCTAATGAAACACAAGTAGTGGAACACCTTAGATACAAAACCCCTTGTTGAGTATTGTTCATGAAAATTCTTCCAACACAACAACTAAAAAATCCAAACGAAAATTCAGAAATATATATCTGTTTTATTAACGATTGTTCTATGTGTGTATATGTGTGTTTGTGTATCAAAGACTGGTGTCCTGCACTGCATGTGGTCCCACTTTGGATGCTCTGCCTACAACACTCAGCTCTGGCTCACTGCTGCCCTCTACAGGGTAAAGTAGTTACTGAAGGTGGATGGGTGGGTTGAAATCACCGAGGTTTAATGTCACATATGCTTTAGTTAAATAGATGGCAGATGGGAGATGAAAAGAAAGGTTCAGTCTCATGAAAGTGGAGGCGGAAGTTCAAATATTAAATTACACACATCTAACTAAACACAGGTAACATTCACAAATATACTCGAAACATCATAGTAATCCAAGGTTTTCTTTCTAAGACCTCATATACCCCACCAGTGCAGTCCCACCCCCAGCTGTTCTCTCTGGCTGCCCAGTTCACAGTGAGTGGGGGGGGGGGGCTGTTCATCCCTCTGTAACAGAGAGAGTCCAGGCTGCTCTCACACTCAGGGATCTGATCAGTGTCTCTCAACAGAGGCTGTTCTAAACACAGTGAGTGTTTAAAGTGAACAGCAGGGCCTCCCTGGAGTGTCTGTGCTGTAACTGTGTAGGACACAGACACTCAGGGCTGATGCTACCGGGACCACAATTTCTGTGCCTCAGTATACAGCACAATGGAAATGCAGGAGAATAGAAGAACAGATACAAGATTTTGTGAACCTGCTGTATTGAAACAGTAGCTTACACTTCAGAACTAATCTGTAAACAAAGTATAGAATCAAAGTGTTTAAAACTTGTCAACATTTCACACCAAACTTTTCAGATTTAGTATTACAGAGACAATGAACCCACCTTCAAAAAGCTCTCTGAGAGTCTTCCTCTGTTCCTGCACCTTCATCAGCCTCTGTTTCGCTCTTTCTTCCACTGCCCTCCTCTTCTCTTCCACCTCCTGTAAGAGCATTCTGTCCATTTCATAGTGACAGCCACCATGTCCTGCCACCATCTCCTCTATCTTCTCCAGCAGCTCTCTGACCTGAGTGCCATCAGCCCTCTTCTCATTGTTGAGAACATGATACCTGTTCCCACATTTCTCTACAAGCCACTGGAGGGCCTTCCCTTCAGCCTCAATGCGCTGCTCAATGGTTGTGTCTCCCAGCCAGTCTCCCCTGGTGAACAGCACTATAGTGTGTCTCCACACTCTCTCACTGAGAAGCTCCAGGTGTTCCTCCACTGATCTCCTGCATGTCTCTGTGAATGATGAGCTCACATTAATGACCAGAAAGAGAGTGTAGGGTCCTGGGGGACACAGAGACACACTGCGCACAATCTCCTGTTTATCCAGCTCTGGAGTGTCCTGTACAAAATAATCAGTCCACCAGCCTGGTGTGTCGATCACAGTGAGCTGCCTCCCAGCTACTTCACCCTGACTCTTCACACACTGTGCAGTTCTTATTTCAGACTCAAACTCCTCTCTGCCCAGGATGGTGTTTCCTGCTGAACTCTTCCCACTCTTTCTCCCCCCCAGCAGCACAATCCGTAGCTCTGAGAGACGGTGTTCCTCTCCTGTCAGGTACAAGAAAAGATAATAATTCACTCTTCATCAGGAGTATTCACATCTCTGTAAGTGTTGAATGCTGTGAAGTAGTTTATAGTAGTGAGTCTATATTTACAGGAGAACATTGACAGGATGTAAGACTCATCATCCTATCGGCCTTTCGGAATTATACCCCAAGTGAGTGACTGCATCTAGCCTGGGTGCAGTACATAATTAATTTACATGCACCTGAAGGTACCATAGAATGCATACACATGCATTGAACGAAAGTACTTCACAAACAATACTTGCTTTAAAGAATGGAATCGATACATCAATATTTATACATTTCTCTCAATAGAGAGCATAAGAGAGGTTTTATCCCCACATTTAAATTTATGCAAGTCATTGCAAAACCATGGCAGCCACGTTCAACTCTAAAAATAGCACCGTCTCAAAAAAAGTCTCTGGAGGTGAGCAGACAATGTTGATTGTACTTTGGGTAAACTAGACATGAAAAATATTTGCTAATTGTTTTGGGTATAACTTTGAACTCATCTTTGGAAACGTAGATGCGATTCATGTGTATTTGAAAATTGTTAGAAATATATTGAAAATGTTTTCATAATTAAGAAATAAGTATTAGAATACCTTCATTACAAACCACATTGTTCAGTATCGTTTATGAAAATTCTTCCAACACAACAACAACAAAAAAAATCCAAAAGTAAATACAGAAATATGTATTTATGTTACTAATGATGGCTCTTTGTGTGTGCATGTGTGTGTGTGCGTGTGTGTGTGTGCGTGTGTGTGTGTGTGTGTGTATATGTGTGTGTATGTGTGTGTGTTTGTTTGTGTGTGTGTGTGTGTGTGTGTGTATCTATAAAAGGCTAGTGCCCTGCACTACATGTGGTCCCACTTTGGATGCTCTTCCTTCAACACCCAGCTCTGGCTCACTGCTGCCCTCTACAGGGTAAAGTAGGTACTGAAAATGGATCAGTGGGATGAAATGACAAGTTCAATATCTCACATTTTTTAGTTATATAGATATCATGTGGAAACTGAAAAGAAAAGCAAAATTGTACAAAGGTGCAGGCAACTGTACAAATATTAAGCTACATGCATCTGTCAGGGCTCCGCCCCCTTAGATGTGGTGTTTTTGTTTTTCCTGTCCATGTGCTTTTGTTTTCCTTGTGTTCTAGCCCTGCCCCGCTCCCCGCCCGGTCTCCCACCGCCTGCCTGCCTGCACACCTGCTTCCCATTCCCTCGTTAGCCCTGCTCTGTATCTTCCCCGTGTGTCCCTGTCCTGTTGCTAGTTCGTAGCAGCTTGTGTTCACCTGTTTTGTCCCCGCCATTTTTCGTCTGAGCGCTATTCTCGTTTTTTGACCCGTCTGTTATTCGACCTGATTCCTGCCTGCCGCTCTGGCCTGATCGCCCGATTGTTCTGCCTGCCTGGTGTTTGACCCTGCCTGCTCCTGTTTCCCTGAACCTGGATTGCCCTCGGACTGCCTCTCTGGTTTTGACCCTGCTTGTTTTTCGTTTACGATCTTGCCTGTGATTAAATAAACCGCCTGGAATTCGATGCTCCGGTGGTCTGCGATTGACTCTTTGCCTGAACCGTGACAGCATCTAACTAAAAATGGGGAACATTCACAACAATACTGGAAACATCATACTTTTATAAGGTTATCTTTCCAAGAGCTCATATGCCCACCCAGTGCAGTGACCCCCCAGTTGTTCACAGTGAATTGAAGAGCAGTTCATCTCTCTGTAACAGGGAGTGAAAACTGCTCTCACATTCAGGGTTGTGATCATTACATTGCAGACAGTTAGCAGACATTCTTTTCCAGAGCAACTTACATCATTTACAGGTTTTGACAATGTTATCCATTTATACAGCTGGATATTTACTGGGGCAATTGTGAATTAAGTACTTTGCCCAAGGGTACAGCAGCAGAGTGCCTGTGGGGAATCAACCCAGCAACCTTTCGGTTACAAGTCCTGCTGCTTAACCACTATGCTACACTGCCGCTCCATACCCCCATAATCAGTGTCTCTCAACAGAGGCTGATCTAAACACAGTGAGTGTTTAAAGTGAATAGCAGGGCCTCCCTGGAGTGTCTGTGCTGTAACTGTGTAGGACACAGACACTCAGGGCTGATGTTCCAGGGATCAGAGTTTCTGTATCTCCGTATACAGCTCAATGGGAAAGCAGGAGAAAGGAAGAACAGATATATCACAATGTGACACTGCAGAATTCAATATTAACTCAAACTTCAAAATTAATCTGTGAAAAGAATACTGAATCATAACACTCAAAACATTTTGGTGTTTCACAATAAGTAATTTAGCTCTAGTCATTCAGAGAAAATAAACGTACCTTTGAAAAGTGCTCGAAGAGACTTCCTCTGTTTCTGCACCTTCATCAGCCTCTGTTGTGCTCTTTCTTCCACTGCCCTCCTCTTCTCTTCCACCTTCTGTAAGAGCATTCTGTCCATTTCATAGTGACAGCCACCAAGTCCTGCCACCATCTCCTCTATCTTCTCCAGCAGCTCTGTGACCTGAGTGGCATCAGCCCTGTTCTTATTGTTGAGAACATGATACCTGTTCCCACACTTCTCTACAAGCCACTGGAAGGCCGTCCCTTCAGTCTCAATGTGCTGCTCAATGGTTGTGTCTCCCAGCCAGTGTCCCCAGGTGAACAGCACTATAGTGTGTCTCCACACTCTCTCACTGAGAAGCTCCAGGTGTTCCTCCACTGCTCTCCTGTGTGTCTCTGTGAATGATTTGCTCACATCAAACACCAGGAGGAGAGCGTAGGGTCCTGGGGGACACAGAGACACACTGCGCACAATCTCCTGTTTATCCAGCTCTGGAGTTTTTGTTACAGAAAAACTGATCCACCAGCCTGGTGTGTCGATCACAGTGAGCTGCCTCCCAGCTACTTCACCCTGTCTCTTCACACACTGTGCAGTTCTTATTTCAGACTCAAACTCCTCTCTGCCCAGGATGGTGTTTCCTGCTGAACTCTTCCCACTCTTTCTCCCCCCCAGCAGCACAATCCGTAGCTCTGAGAGACGGTGTTCCTCTCCTGTCAGGTACAAGAAAAGATAATAATTCACTCTTCATCAGGAGTATTCACATCTCTGTAAGTGTTGAATGCTGTGAAGTAGTTTATAGTAGTGAGTCTATATTTACAAGAGAACATTGACAGGATGTAAGACTCATCATCCTATCGGCCTTTCGGAATTATACCCCAAGTGAGTGACTGCATCTAGCCTGGGTGCAGTACATAATTAATTTACATGCACCTGAAGGTACCATAGAATGCATACACATGCATTGAACGAAAGTACTTCACAAACAATACTTGCTTTAAAGAATGGAATCGATACATCAATATTTATACATTTCTCTCAATAGAGAGCATAAGAGAGGTTTTATCCCCACATTTAAATTTATGCAAGTCATTGCAAAACCATGGCAGCCACGTTCAACTCTAAAAATAGCACCGTCTCAAAAAAAGTCTCTGGAGGTGAGCAGACAATGTTGATTGTACTTTGGGTAAACTAGACATGAAAAATATTTGCTAATTGTTTTGGGTATAACTTTGAACTCATCTTTGGAAACGTAGATGCGATTCATGTGTATTTGAAAATTGTTAGAAATATATTGAAAATGTTTTCATAATTAAGAAATAAGTATTAGAATACCTTCATTACAAACCACATTGTTCAGTATCGTTTATGAAAATTCTTCCAACACAACAACAACAAAAAAAATCCAAAAGTAAATACAGAAATATGTATTTATGTTACTAATGATGGCTCTTTGTGTGTGCATGTGTGTGTGTGCGTGTGTGTGTGTGCGTGTGTGTGTGTGTGTGTGTATATGTGTGTGTATGTGTGTGTGTTTGTTTGTGTGTGTGTGTGTGTGTGTGTGTGTATCTATAAAAGGCTAGTGCCCTGCACTACATGTGGTCCCACTTTGGATGCTCTTCCTTCAACACCCAGCTCTGGCTCACTGCTGCCCTCTACAGGGTAAAGTAGTTACTGAAAATGGATCAGTGGGATGAAATGACAAGTTCAATATCTCACATTTTTTAGTTATATAGATATCATGTGGAAGTTGCTGAGGATCTGTGGTGACATGCTGAGGAGGCTGAGGAAATTCGGCATGTCACCACAGATCCTCAGCAACTTCTACAGCTGCATCATTGAAAGCATCTTGACCAGCTGCATTATGGTGTGGTATGGGAGTACCACTGAATAAATAAATAAATAAATAAATAAACATAAATAAACTAAATAAATAAACCGCCTGGAATTGGACGCTCCTGTGGTCTGCGATTGACTCTTTGCCTGAACCGTGACAGCATCTAACTAAAAATGAGGAATATTCACAACAATACTGGAAACATCATTCTTTTATAAGGTTGTCTTTCCAAGAGCTCATATGCCCACCCAGTGCAGTGACCCCCCACTTGTTCACAGTGAATTGAAGAGCAGTTCATCTCTCTGTAACAGGGAGTGAAGACTGCTCTCACATTCAGGGCTCTGATCATTACATTACAGACAGTTAGCAGACACTCTTTTTTAGAGCGACTTACATCAATTACAGGTTTTGACAATGTTATCCATTATACAGCTGGATATTTACTGGGGCAATTGTGAATTAAGTACCTCGCCCAAGGGTACAGCAGCAGAGTGCCCGTGGGGAATCAACCCAGCAACCGTTCGGTTACAAGTCCTGCTGCTTAACCACTATGCTACACTGCCGCTCCATACCCCCATAATCAGTGCCTCTCAATAGAGGCTAATCTAAACACAGTGAGCATTTAAAGTGAATAGCAGGGCCTCCCTGGAGTGTCTGTGCTGTAACTGTGTAGGACATAGACACTCAGGGCTGATGCTCCTGGGACCATAGTTTCTGTATCTCCGTATACAGCTCAATGGGAAAGCAGGAGAAAGGAAGAACAGATATATGACAATGTGAAACTGCAGAATTCAGTAGTAACTCAAACTTCAAAATTAATCTGTGAAAAGAATACTGAATCATAACGCTCAAAATATTTTGGTGTTTCACAATAAGTAATTTAGCTCTAGTCATACAGAGAAAATAAACGTACCTTTGAAAAGTGCTCGAAGAGACTTCCTCTGTTTCTGCACCTTCATCAGCCTCTGTTGTGCTCTTTCTTCCACTGCCCTCCTCTTCTCTTCCACCTTCTGTAAGAGCATTCTGTCCATTTCATAGTGACAGCCACCAAGTCCTGCCACCATCTCCTCTATCTTCTCCAGCAGCTCTGTGACCTGAGTGGCATCAGCCCTGTTCTTATTGTTGAGAACATGATACCTGTTCCCACACTTCTCTACAAGCCACTGGAAGGCCGTCCCTTCAGTCTCAATGTGCTGCTCAATGGTTGTGTCTCCCAGCCAGTGTCCCCAGGTGAACAGCACTATAGTGTGTCTCCACACTCTCTCACTGAGAAGCTCCAGGTGTTCCTCCACTGCTCTCCTGTGTGTCTCTGTGAATGATTTGCTCACATCAAACACCAGGAGGAGAGCGTAGGGTCCTGGGGGACACAGAGACACACTGCGCACAATCTCCTGTTTATCCAGCTCTGGAGTTTTTGTTACAGAAAAACTGATCCACCAGCCTGGTGTGTCGATCACAGTGAGCTGCCTCCCAGCTACTTCACCCTGTCTCTTCACACACTGTGCAGTTCTTATTTCAGACTCAAACTCCTCTCTGCCCAGGATGGTGTTTCCTGCTGAACTCTTCCCACTCTTTCTCCCCCCCAGCAGCACAATCCATAGCTCTGAGAGACGGTGTTCCTCTCCTGTCAGGTACAAGAAAAGATAATAATTCACTCTTCATCAGGAGTATTCACATCTCTGTAAGTGTTGAATGCTGTGAAGTAGTTTATAGTAGTGAGTCTATATTTACAAGAGAACATTGACAGGATGTAAGACTCATCATCCTATCGGCCTTTCGGAATTATACCCCAAGTGAGTGACTGCATCTAGCCTGGGTGCAGTACATAATTAATTTACATGCACCTGAAGGTACCATAGAATGCATACACATGCATTGAACGAAAGTACTTCACAAACAATACTTGCTTTAAAGAATGGAATCGATACATCAATATTTATACATTTCTCTCAATAGAGAGCATAAGAGAGGTTTTATCCCCACATTTAAATTTATGCAAGTCATTGCAAAACCATGGCAGCCACGTTCAACTCTAAAAATAGCACCGTCTCAAAAAAAGTCTCTGGAGGTGAGCAGACAATGTTGATTGTACTTTGGGTAAACTAGACATGAAAAATATTTGCTAATTGTTTTGGGTATAACTTTGAACTCATCTTTGGAAACGTAGATGCGATTCATGTGTATTTGAAAATTGTTAGAAATATATTGAAAATGTTTTCATAATTAAGAAATAAGTATTAGAATACCTTCATTACAAACCACATTGTTCAGTATCGTTTATGAAAATTCTTCCAACACAACAACAACAAAAAAAATCCAAAAGTAAATACAGAAATATGTATTTATGTTACTAATGATGGCTCTTTGTGTGTGCATGTGTGTGTGTGCGTGTGTGTGTGTGCGTGTGTGTGTGTGTGTGTGTATATGTGTGTGTATGTGTGTGTGTTTGTTTGTGTGTGTGTGTGTGTGTGTGTGTGTATCTATAAAAGGCTAGTGCCCTGCACTACATGTGGTCCCACTTTGGATGCTCTTCCTTCAACACCCAGCTCTGGCTCACTGCTGCCCTCTACAGGGTAAAGTAGTTACTGAAAATGGATCAGTGGGATGAAATGACAAGTTCAATATCTCACATTTTTTAGTTATATAGATATCATGTGGAAACTGAAAAGAAAAGCAAAATTGTACAAAGGTGCAGGCAACTGTACAAATATTAAGCTACATGCATCTGTCAGGGCTCCGCCCCCTTAGATGTGGTGTTTTTGTTTTTCCTGTCCATGTGCTTTTGTTTTCCTTGTGTTCTAGCCCTGCCCCGCTCCCCGCCCGGTCTCCCACCGCCTGCCTGCCTGCACACCTGCTTCCCATTCCCTCGTTAGCCCTGCTCTGTATCTTCCCCGTGTGTCCCTGTCCTGTTGCTAGTTCGTAGCAGCTTGTGTTCACCTGTTTTGTCCCCGCCATTTTTCGTCTGAGCGCTATTCTCGTTTTTTGACCCGTCTGTTATTCGACCTGATTCCTGCCTGCCGCTCTGGCCTGATCGCCCGATTGTTCTGCCTGCCTGGTGTTTGACCCTGCCTGCTCCTGTTTCCCTGAACCTGGATTGCCCTCGGACTGCCTCTCTGGTTTTGACCCTGCTTGTTTTTCGTTTACGATCTTGCCTGTGATTAAATAAACCGCCTGGAATTCGATGCTCCGGTGGTCTGCGATTGACTCTTTGCCTGAACCGTGACAGCATCTAACTAAAAATGGGGAACATTCACAACAATACTGGAAACATCATACTTTTATAAGGTTATCTTTCCAAGAGCTCATATGCCCACCCAGTGCAGTGACCCCCCAGTTGTTCACAGTGAATTGAAGAGCAGTTCATCTCTCTGTAACAGGGAGTGAAAACTGCTCTCACATTCAGGGTTGTGATCATTACATTGCAGACAGTTAGCAGACATTCTTTTCCAGAGCAACTTACATCATTTACAGGTTTTGACAATGTTATCCATTTATACAGCTGGATATTTACTGGGGCAATTGTGAATTAAGTACTTTGCCCAAGGGTACAGCAGCAGAGTGCCTGTGGGGAATCAACCCAGCAACCTTTCGGTTACAAGTCCTGCTGCTTAACCACTATGCTACACTGCCGCTCCATACCCCCATAATCAGTGTCTCTCAACAGAGGCTGATCTAAACACAGTGAGTGTTTAAAGTGAACAGCAGGGCCTCCCTGGAGTGTCTGTGCTGTAACTGTGTAGGACACAGACACTCAGGGCTGATGCTCCAGGGATCAGAGTTTCTGTATCTCCGTATACAGCTCAATGGGAAAGCAGGAGAAAGGAAGAACAGATATATCACAATGTGACACTGCAGAATTCAATATTAACTCAAACTTCAAAATTAATCTGTGAAAAGAATACTGAATCATAACACTCAAAACATTTTGGTGTTTCACAATAAGTAATTTAGCTCTAGTCATTCAGAGAAAATAAACGTACCTTTGAAAAGTGCTCGAAGAGACTTCCTCTGTTTCTGCACCTTCATCAGCCTCTGTTGTGCTCTTTCTTCCACTGCCCTCCTCTTCTCTTCCACCTTCTGTAAGAGCATTCTGTCCATTTCATAGTGACAGCCACCAAGTCCTGCCACCATCTCCTCTATCTTCTCCAGCAGCTCTGTGACCTGAGTGGCATCAGCCCTGTTCTTATTGTTGAGAACATGATACCTGTTCCCACACTTCTCTACAAGCCACTGGAAGGCCGTCCCTTCAGTCTCAATGTGCTGCTCAATGGTTGTGTCTCCCAGCCAGTGTCCCCAGGTGAACAGCACTATAGTGTGTCTCCACACTCTCTCACTGAGAAGCTCCAGGTGTTCCTCCACTGCTCTCCTGTGTGTCTCTGTGAATGATTTGCTCACATCAAACACCAGGAGGAGAGCGTAGGGTCCTGGGGGACACAGAGACACACTGCGCACAATCTCCTGTTTATCCAGCTCTGGAGTTTTTGTTACAGAAAAACTGATCCACCAGCCTGGTGTGTCGATCACAGTGAGCTGCCTCCCAGCTACTTCACCCTGTCTCTTCACACACTGTGCAGTTCTTATTTCAGACTCAAACTCCTCTCTGCCCAGGATGGTGTTTCCTGCTGAACTCTTCCCACTCTTTCTCCCCCCCAGCAGCACAATCCGTAGCTCTGAGAGACGGTGTTCCTCTCCTGTCAGGTACAAGAAAAGATAATAATTCACTCTTCATCAGGAGTATTCACATCTCTGTAAGTGTTGAATGCTGTGAAGTAGTTTATAGTAGTGAGTCTATATTTACAAGAGAACATTGACAGGATGTAAGACTCATCATCCTATCGGCCTTTCGGAATTATACCCCAAGTGAGTGACTGCATCTAGCCTGGGTGCAGTACATAATTAATTTACATGCACCTGAAGGTACCATAGAATGCATACACATGCATTGAACGAAAGTACTTCACAAACAATACTTGCTTTAAAGAATGGAATCGATACATCAATATTTATACATTTCTCTCAATAGAGAGCATAAGAGAGGTTTTATCCCCACATTTAAATTTATGCAAGTCATTGCAAAACCATGGCAGCCACGTTCAACTCTAAAAATAGCACCGTCTCAAAAAAAGTCTCTGGAGGTGAGCAGACAATGTTGATTGTACTTTGGGTAAACTAGACATGAAAAATATTTGCTAATTGTTTTGGGTATAACTTTGAACTCATCTTTGGAAACGTAGATGCGATTCATGTGTATTTGAAAATTGTTAGAAATATATTGAAAATGTTTTCATAATTAAGAAATAAGTATTAGAATACCTTCATTACAAACCACATTGTTCAGTATCGTTTATGAAAATTCTTCCAACACAACAACAACAAAAAAAATCCAAAAGTAAATACAGAAATATGTATTTATGTTACTAATGATGGCTCTTTGTGTGTGCATGTGTGTGTGTGCGTGTGTGTGTGTGCGTGTGTGTGTGTGTGTGTGTATATGTGTGTGTATGTGTGTGTGTTTGTTTGTGTGTGTGTGTGTGTGTGTGTGTGTATCTATAAAAGGCTAGTGCCCTGCACTACATGTGGTCCCACTTTGGATGCTCTTCCTTCAACACCCAGCTCTGGCTCACTGCTGCCCTCTACAGGGTAAAGTAGTTACTGAAAATGGATCAGTGGGATGAAATGACAAGTTCAATATCTCACATTTTTTAGTTATATAGATATCATGTGGAAGTTGCTGAGGATCTGTGGTGACATGCTGAGGAGGCTGAGGAAATTCGGCATGTCACCACAGATCCTCAGCAACTTCTACAGCTGCATCATTGAAAGCATCTTGACCAGCTGCATTATGGTGTGGTATGGGAGTACCACTGAATAAATAAATAAATAAATAAATAAACATAAATAAACTAAATAAATAAACCGCCTGGAATTGGACGCTCCTGTGGTCTGCGATTGACTCTTTGCCTGAACCGTGACAGCATCTAACTAAAAATGAGGAATATTCACAACAATACTGGAAACATCATTCTTTTATAAGGTTGTCTTTCCAAGAGCTCATATGCCCACCCAGTGCAGTGACCCCCCACTTGTTCACAGTGAATTGAAGAGCAGTTCATCTCTCTGTAACAGGGAGTGAAGACTGCTCTCACATTCAGGGCTCTGATCATTACATTACAGACAGTTAGCAGACACTCTTTTTTAGAGCGACTTACATCAATTACAGGTTTTGACAATGTTATCCATTATACAGCTGGATATTTACTGGGGCAATTGTGAATTAAGTACCTCGCCCAAGGGTACAGCAGCAGAGTGCCCGTGGGGAATCAACCCAGCAACCGTTCGGTTACAAGTCCTGCTGCTTAACCACTATGCTACACTGCCGCTCCATACCCCCATAATCAGTGCCTCTCAACAAAGGCTGATCTAAACACAGTGAGCGTTTAAAGTGAATAGCAGGGCCTCCCTGGAGTGTCTGTGCTGTAACTGTGTAGGACATAGACACTCAGGGCTGATACTCCTGGGACCATAGTTTCTGTATCTCCGTATACAGCTCAATGGGAAAGCAGGAGAAAGGAAGAACAGATATATGACAATGTGAAACTGCAGAATTCAGTAGTAACTCAAACTTCAAAATTAATCTGTGAAAAGAATACTGAATCATAACGCTCAAAATATTTTGGTGTTTCACAATAAGTAATTTAGCTCTAGTCATACAGAGAAAATAAACGTACCTTTGAAAAGTGCTCGAAGAGACTTCCTCTGTTTCTGCACCTTCATCAGCCTCTGTCTCGCTCTTTCTTCCACTGCCCTCCTCTTCTCTTCCACCTTCTGTAAGAGCATTCTGTCCATTTCATAGTGACAGCCACCATTTCCTGCCACCATCTCCTCTACCTTCTCCAGCAGCTCTGTGACCTGAGTGCCACCAGCCTTGTTCTTATTGTTGAGAACATGAAACCTGTTCCCACATTTCTCTACAAGCCACTGGAGGGCCTTCCCTTCAGTCTCAATGTGCTGCTCAATGGTTGTGTCTCTCAGCAAGTCTCCCCTGGTGAACAGCAGTATAGTGTGTCTCCACACTCTATCACTGAGAAGCTCCATGTGTTCCTCCACTGATCTCCTGTGTGTCTCAGTGAATGATTTGCTCACATTAATGACCAGGAAGAGAGCGTAGGGTCCCGGGGGACTCAGAGACACACTGCGCACAATCTCCTGTTTATCCAGCTCTGAAGTTTTTGTTGCAGAATAACTGATCCACCAGCCTGGTGTGTCGATCACAGTGAGCTGCCTCCCAGCTACTTCACCCTGTCTCTTCACACACTGTGCAGTTCTGATCACAGTGTCAAACTCCTTTCTGCCCAGGATGGTGTTTCCTGATGAACTCTTCCCACTCTTTCTCCCCCCCAGAAGCACAATCCTCAGCTCTGAGAGACAATGTTCCTCTCCTGTCAGAAACATATAGTTTATTCCATATCAGGGATGTTTACACACATTGTGATCTAACAGTCCAGAACTGAACTGTGAAACAAGCTGAATGAAGGATTAATATAGCAGTGATGGTACTGTTACACATTAGCAAATACATTAAGTAATAATTTCCCCCAAGGTTTAAGATTAAAGTTTAACGACTGATTTAGTCAGAAAGAATTGACAGACTCACTCTGAAGGGAGGTTACACCACCAGCCGCCATCGCTTTCCCTCTCTGTTCCTTTCCTTGTCTACAAGTCGTCTGTAATAATGAAAACATAATTATAATTATTATGGTTGCTTAAAAAAATGTAGTTGTTCATTTCTTGTTGGTTTAGCGTGTTCCCTTTGTCATTTCTGAATGTATACTGCTGTGCTTGTTTTTAACTGAAGACTGAGAGAACACAAATATACATGAAATGGAACAATAATAAATTATTGATTATTTATTGACTGTAACAGCCTCCCTTCTCCATTTATTTGGACAGCCTGGGTTTAGGTCATTATCCATCCAATAGCCTAAAAAAAAAACTACCTAGGGCATTCTTGTAATTTGGGGTGTATATTCCTGTTACATTTGGCGTCGCGAACAGGATCTCAGTGGAGGCTGTTCAGTGGTGTATGTTTTTGTTTTTCTTTACTTTCATTATTTAGAATTGTTACTTTGGCTGGTATTTTTTTTCTTTTCCATTTTACTTTATGGGGAAAACACTGGTCGAAGACCCAGTGTGGCGGACGACTGACTGAGCTCGTGCTGGATGGCAGTGTGAAGATTCCCGCATCCTCTCACCCACTGCTATTGCTGCCTTATATTGTCGTTGTGCTTTGTTTTCCCCTCTTTGTTTTGTTTGTTTATTTCCCTTTCCCACCCCCCCCCCCCTCTCGGAGGCCATCATGGAGGGTGACATGGCTGCTCAGTTGAAGGCCCTGACAGAATTAGTGCAGCAATTGCAGGCCGATAACCAGCGGTTAAGAGAGGAGATGGCACAGAGACCACCCTCTCGATCTGAAAATGGTGAATCTTCAGGTCAGTCTCGTAGCTCAGATAATGGGGCAGTTCCCGCACAGTCCGATACGCCTAGTCTGTCAGATAATGGTAATGCTAATTCCACCTCATCAGGGGTAGTAGACCGCTATGTATACATTCCACGGGAGCGTAAATGCCCAAGGTTCTCGGGGAAAGCCTCTCATGATTCTTTGACTGTTGAGGAGTGGGTAGAGGAGGCTCGTTGACATATATCTTTACGTCCCATGCCCCTTGTTGAACAATTTTTGACTTGCTCGATGGTGAGGCAAAATCAGAGGTCAAGTTTCGTCCTGCTGGTGAGCGTGACAGTCCAACCAAGATATTTGATATACTGATTAACATATATGGGTGCACTCAGTCCTGCGTCAGCCTCCAAAAGCAGTTTTTTCAGCGACGACAGCTTGAAGGGGAGTCTCTGACAGAGTATTCCCATGCTCTCATGCACACGCTACAGGCAATTAAGTTAAAAGACCCTTCCTGTTTTGCTAATCCCAACGTGGTGTTACGTGATCAATTCATTGAACATGTTCGAGATGTTATGCTGAAGAGAGAGTTGCGACGTCAAGTCCGGCTCGACCCTACCATTACTTTCTTTGACATTCGCAGTGAAGCTCTTAGATGGGTGGAGGAGGGTGAACATGCTAGCCATAGACCCCGTGCCCATTCTTTTAGTGCTCAGGCCGTTGCAGCCTGTGATGTAGACTCTAACGCTGTATCAGTTACTCCCGTTAACGAGTTAGTTGAGTTGAAAGAGTCGCTTCACAAACAGCAGGCTCAGCTGGAGGCCATTATGAAACGCCTTGACTCTCCCCCGCTTGTGGCACCTTCTAGTTCTAGGCCACAGTTACGAGGCCTACGGTTCCGTTTCCAACCTGATGGCACACCCATCTGCTTACGATGCAACCAGCCTGGTCATGTTGCACGTCTGTGTTCACTCACGCCCAGTACCAATTCTAGAGCAGAGCTAACTTCCAACTCCCGCCCCCAGCAGCAGGGAAACTAGCGCCCCCTGGCGTCATGGCCCAGGCGTCAGGTGGGGAATTTCCGGGCTTTTGTTCTGTTGGTGCATCTCAGCTTATCGGTAAATGCCCTGTAGTAGAGGTTCAGATGGGGGGAGTGGGTGTGACTTGCTTGCTGGATACGGGCTCCATGGTGACCACCATCACCCAGACGTTCTTTGAACAGCAGTTGCAACCATATCTTCAACTTCAACTGCACCCTTGCACTTGGCTCAAGTTAAAGGCAGCAAACGGCCTGGAGATACCCTATCTTGGGTACCTGGAACTGGATGTGCATCTTTTTGGCCGAACTTTCCAGCAGATGGGCGTCCTGGTGGTCAGAAACCCCAGTGATTCCAACACTCAAATACACAAACAGTCCGTTCCCGGCCTGCTGGGAATGAACATCATTCGCCACTGCTATCAGGAGTTGTTTGTTGATCATGGCAATTCCCTTTTCCAATCGTCGGCCGTTCGTCAGGCAGGCAAAGCATGGCGTCAAGCTCTGTCGGAGTGTCAGCACTTGGAAAAGGTGTTAGAGACTGGCTATGTAGGACCAGTGCGAGTGCAGTCTGGCCGAGCCGTATGCATACCTGCAGGGTCCATGAAGTTAGTTCCTGCCTCTTGCCATCAGGGACTAGGGCCTACTCTGGCATCAGCTTTATTGGAGCCCATCCCATTCACCGATGGACACCTACTGGGGAATCTGCTTATACCTACAGCATATCTTCCAGTCACTGGTGGCAGTGTCAAGGTGCCTGTGGTTAATATTGGGGATCAAGATCAGTGGCTTTGGCCTAAGCTGCGCCTGGGTGAGTTGTACGTGGCGGCACCGCCTGCCTCCGGTCCATCTGTCCACTTCGAGATTGTGGGAGGAGGCAATGAGCAAGTAGTTTATATACAGTCCACTCAAGCAGAGAGTAGTGCCCCCCTCGACTTTGCCCACCTTGCATGGCCCTCTTTGTCGGCCCAAGAACAACAGGATGCTCGTGCACTATTGGAAAAATACAGAGGGACCTTTAGTCAAAATGACGGAGACCTAGGATGCGCGACCCTGGTTCAACACACCATCCCTTTGCTTGATACAGCCCCGGTGCGACAGCGTTACCGCCGACTCCCGCCCTCTCAATATGATACTGTTAAAAAGCATGTGCAAGAGTTGTTAGACCATAACATCATTAGGCCCAGTTGTAGTCCATATGCATCACCCATTGTGGTAGTGCAGAAAAAGGATAAATCGATCCGCTTGTGTGTGGACTACCGCCAACTTAATTCAAAAACACGGAAAGATGCATTCCCCCTACCCCGGATCGAAGAGACCCTGGATGCACTGACTGGGGCTAAGTGGTTTAGTACTTTGGACTTAGCGAGTGGCTATAACCAGGTTTTAGTTCATGACAGGATCGTGAAAAGACAGCATTTTGCACACCCTTTGGTCTGTTCAAATTCAACAGGATGCCATTTGGGTTGTGTAACGCCCCCGGAACCTTCCAGCGCTTGATGGAACGGATTTTCGGGGACCAAAGCTTTCACGCCCTGCTTCTGTACCTGGACGATGTGGTCATTTTTTCCACTACTTTCCAACAACATCTGGAGCGTCTAGAAATGGTACTATGCCGATTACAACAGCACAACCTAAAATTGAAGTTGAAGAAGTGCAAGTTTTTCCAGTCTGAGGTCAGCTATCTGGGCCACGTAATTTCAGCATCAGGAGTGGCCACTGACCCTGACAAAATCCGAGCCGTGGCAGAGTGGAAGAAACCCTCGACAGTCAAGGAACTTCGTTCTTTCCTTGGATTTGCCTCATACTATCGGCGGTTTGTGGCGGGCTTTGCGACGTATGCCGCGCCACTGCACAAGTTGGTGGGGGCGTTGGAAGGAACCCAGAAGGGGTCAAGGCCTCGGCTGCGTGGGTCTATTGATCAGTACTGGAGTCCAGACTGTGAAGAAGCTTTCCAAGCACTGAAAGATAGATTGGTCCGGGCCCCTGTGCTAGGGTATGCCGATTTCACTCGCCCATTCATTTTAGAAATTGATGCAAGTCACGCTGGGTTGGGGGCAGTATTGTCCCAAGATCAAGATGGACAGAGACGGCCCATTGCGTATGCTAGCCGAGGGTTGCGCCCTAGTGAACGGAATATGTCCAACTACAGTGCCATGAAGCTGGAGCTCTTGGGTTTGAAGTGGGCGGTAACTGAAAAATTTCGAGACTACCTCCTTGGCCACAAGTTCACAGTGTATACTGATAACAATCCCCTCAGCTATTTACAATCTGCAAAGCTAGCAGCAGTCGGACAACGGTGGGTGTCCCAACTCGCGCTGTTCGACTATGACATCAAGTACCGGCCCGGCACAGCCAATTGTAATGCGGATGCCCTCTCCCGCCTGCCAGCAGCCACCAACCCAGACCTCGTGATTCCCATCCCCACATTGCCCCCTAGCTCCTCGATAGGGAAGACTTTGGAGCTTGGCCCCCCGAGAATCACCACCCAAGAAACCCGCATTGGCGCACTCTCAGCGTCCGTCCTTCAACAAGGCCTCCTATTGGTGGAGCCCCCCGACTGGGCCCCGGGGAGTCAGGATCTCCTTCTAGGGAGACGACCTCAGGCCATTGCTTTAAACCACCACTCCTGGGGGGGGAGGAGATCCCTGGGTTGGGCCTCCAGAGTATGGAACACCTTCCTGGTAAGATTTTTAGCTTTGGCATTCAGGTGCCAGCTTGCGCACGAAGTAAAATGGCCCCCAGGCTGGGCCCCTGGGTGGCGGAGGTAAATGAAGTGGGGGCTTCAGTGTCCCGAAGTAAGCATGACCCTCAAGTGCTGCAAGCAGCAGATCCCTGCCTCGCTATTTTTCTGCAGTTTTGGAAGAGGGGCCGTCCCCCAAGGGTGGCTGAGTTGAGGGGGTCACCAGGCGGAGTGCGAGGGCTGGTCAAACAGTGGCGCAGAATTAAGGAAAAGGAAGGGTTGTTATACCGCGAAGTACAACTTCCCCCATCCAGAGCCACAGTCATGCAACTTCTGTTGCCAGCGACCTTACGGACAGAAGTGCTCACCAACTTGCATAATGCCCATGGCCATCAGGGAGTGGACAGAACCACAAGCTTGGTCCGCCAGCGATGCTACTGGCCCGGAATGAGTCATGACATCAAGAAATGGTGTGAGGAATGTGAGCGGTGTGTGGTGGCAAAGGCTAACCAGCCCAGGATCCGAACCTTCCGGGGAAATCTAGCCACCCGGCCCTTGGAAATAGTAGCCATCGATTTTACCATCCTTGAGCGTGCAAGCAGTGGCCATGAGAATGTTCTGGTGGTCACAGATGTATTCTCAAAGTTTACACAGGCATATCCAACAAGGGACCAAAAGGCTAGGTCCGTTGTAAAGGTGCTAACTGAGAAATGGTTCTATGCTTACGGGGTGCCTCAACGCATCCATTCAGACTAAGGCCGATGTTTTGAAAGCGAATTGTTACATCAGCTTTGCCCATTGTATGGCGTCCGGAAGAGCAGAACCACCCCCTATCACCCGGAAGGGAACGGACAGTGTGAGCGGTTCAACCGCACCCTTCACGATCTCCTCAGAACGCTGCCCGTAGAACAAAAAAGAAAATGGCCACAACTGCTCCCACAGCTGCTATTTGCATATAACACCACCGAACATCAATCTACAGGTTTCTCGCCGTACGAATTAATGTTTGGCCAAAAACCCCGACTTCCTGTGGACCAGCTGCTGGGCGCAACTGTTACAGACCCACCTGACATTAACCTGGGGGACTGGATGGATCAACATAGAGAACATCTGTCAATAGTTTATGGGCATGCTCGTAACCACTTGGAAGCCGCTGCAGTCCGACGAAACAAAGACCATGCAGAGCCAGCCTCTATTTTCCCTCCGGGCACGTTAGTGTACTGCAAAAATCACCATCATGGCAGACACAAGATTCAAGATATCTGGAGCTCGGAAGTCCATAAGGTAATGGAATGCCTTGACCAAGTAGGGACTCTTTACAGAATCAAACTGCTTGGTGAAGATGGCCCTGGAAGGGTGTGGCACCGCACCGAGATAAAACTCGTGCCCAAAGGTATGGCGGTCAAACGACAGAATGTTATTCCCGCTTCCCCAAAAGCCGTTGGAGGGGCTTGCATCACACGCCCTGCTGCCTATGTAGTCCAACGTCAAAACCCACGTAGCCCTGGGCCCCCTAGTCCGGATGGGACTGAGGAAACAGACCTTTGGAGAGTGCCCACTTCTCTGAACCCCCCCCAAGGGGATGGTGCACCCTGTACTCCATTCATTGCTCATACAGCTCCACACCCAGTTCTAGCCAGCTCAGAGTCATCTCATCCGCAGAGACCAGAAGAAGGAGACGCGGAGAGAGCATCTGTTCCACCTGCCTTAACAAGCAATGACCAAGATGCCACAAGCCCACTGTTACCTGAAGTTAAGTTTCAGAACAATGGTCCATCACCATCCAGTAGTGCAAGCCCACTCGCTTCTTCCATAATACCGCCAACTTCACTTCCTATACAGGGCAGGCCCCAATCCCCAGAGCCATCTGTCAGTGAGTTCCCCTCTCTGCTAACGTCTGAGGTCGTACCATCATCAAATTTATCCGGGTTCCCCCTTAGGCGCTCTAGTCGTAACACAGCCGGTCAGCATTCTAACCCCTACAATCTACCCCGTTCGGCTTTGCGCAATCTTGATTCTGTGACTGGACCAGTAGATGCCCCACCCTCTAGCTTTGCTTTAGGGCCTGTTCACCGAGACGGTGAACATTAGTGGCTGGGGTGAGTGTAGCCGGTTGAGCCCCGGTAGTGATCAAATTGATTAGGTTCACCTGGTGCGACGGCACGTAATGTGCACGTAACCTCCTCGAGTGTAGCCGGTTGAGCCCCGGTAGTGATCAAATTGATTAGGTTCACCTGGTGCGACGGCACGTAATATGCACGTAACCTCCTCCGGTATTTAGAAGTGCCTCGGGATTGTTTGAAACTCTTGCGGGCGTCCCTGAAAAGCTGTTTGTTGTGGGTAGCTGTGCCGTTGTCCATGGAAGCTTGTGGGGTTTATTCCAGCCGAGTTTGAGGTAACTGCTTTCATCTTGTTCCCAATTCACTACGCTTGTGAGTTTTAATGTTATCACTCGCCACTTGGTAGTAACATTCACCTGTTGTACCGTAGTGCACCGAGAGCTCCGGGCTTCTTTTTCTTCCCTGGGTCATCAGTAGCATTTACCCCTGAGAGTAAAGGTAGGCATGGCAGTCTCATATATACATACATCTCCTGTCGTTTATCATTTTGATCTATACGGGTATAGGCATCCAGGCTGTTGGGATATTAAGATCTGCTCTTTCCCGCGACAGATTTTGTTGTGGCTGTGGACCTGGATTTGATCACTGTTTTCCCCGTTTTTCTTTTATTGTTGTTTTGGCTTAGTGTCACAGCCAGCTTTATGTTCTACAGTCTTGTGTTTTTTTTTTTTGTATTGTGTGCGTGAGTGTGTTTGGTGCGTGTACGCGTTGTACTGACTGAGGCTGCGTACGCAGTGGTTAGCGTAGTCCAATCAATGCCGGTCGAGTAGCGTCAGTGTTTGTTTGACCGAGTCTACCGGCTGCAGAGTATAGCCCCTCATTAGTTTGCCCCCCTTCCCTCCCCTTCTTAGCTTTCCCTGCCGCCACGGGTTCACCTGTGTCGATTCAGCGGCTCGCCTGTGTGCGGCTGCTGCGTATCTGATTCTCTGTTCTGTTTTTTTGTTTTTTTTGAACGATTTTTTTCTTTATTGATTTATTTTTTCTTGCCCCTTTACTGCCCTCTTCTATATGATCTGTGGCCTGACTGTAACTGATCCTGTTGGCCAAAGTTCACATAGCAGTATTGTGTGGACACGCCCTAGTGGCAAGAGTGTGGGTTGCACCTTCTGTGTGCTTGCTGTGCAGTGTAGCGTGATGCTTGATAGCTCTTAACTATTGTGTGTACACATAATATAATCTGTCACGGAGTTTTTTTAATACTGCTTAGCTCAGGGCACAACTGTGCTTCAGTTAAGTGGGCACAGGCTCTCAGTGAGGGAATTCTTGGTGTCTGCATCTTCGTCCGTGTGCCGCTTGTTGGTTTAGCGTGTTCCCTTTGTCATTTCTGAATGTATACTGCTGTGCTTGTTTTTAACTGAAGACTGAGAGAACACAAATATACATGAAATGGAACAATAATAAATTATTGATTATTTATTGACTGTAACAGCCTCCCTTCTCCATTTATTTGGACAGCCTGGGTTTAGGTCATTATCCATCCAATAGCCTAAAAAAAAAAACTACCTAGGGCATTCTTGTAATTTGGGGTGTATATTCCTGTTACAGATACATTGATGAATCTGCACATCTGATTTTCAACCAAAGAGGGTTCATATTACAGTTGTCTTTGTTTTGTTGTACCCTGGTGAGGCAAGGTACCAAATTGCCTCAATAGATATCCAGCTGTGTAAATTTATAGCATGTAAAACTTGTATACCGTGTAGGTTGTTCTGTATGAGAATGTCTGCTTAGTGAAATATATTCTTATGACTAAATATGAGCAGTTATTTTTTTAAGTAGATAGGAACATAAGTAATATTTAATTAATACTTAGTTTACAATATTGATTGCTAACATTTCATAACATATTCTCTATTGTCTCATATTGTCTCAAACTTACCAACCTGTGTGATGAATTCCTGTCCTCACTTCTCTGTATTCAGCTTCAGTTTCACATCTTCCTTTCAAATCCACATCAGTAGGAAACTGCAAAACATACAACTATTTTTGATAACGAAACTGACAAACAAGATACAACTGGATACGTTACTTGATCCTTACTTTTAAAACAACAAAGCCTCTGAAAATGAAATTCTGTCACTGAGCTGTCAGCTCAAAAAGTTCTGCAAAGAAACTGCAACACATTTTCTCGCAAAAGTGAGGTTCACAGATGCCATCACTGCTTTACTAAATGTGATTCCCAAACCTGTGCATCTCTGACAACCTTCACAACCCCTCTTCTCAAACAGGTGCAAAGACACTTCTTTTCATAGGTCATGTTTCTACTTAAAAAAAGACTAAATTAGGCTGAATGTGGAATGAATGAAAGTAGAAATAAGATTAAAAGGCTGATAATATTCTGGCCACTGGCCTCTGCATTACCCTGTCTGCTTCCTGTTTAGGTTACCCCTCTGTGGTCAGGTAGACATGCTTGCAAACATGTCGACAGTGTTTTCGAAGACCAAACAAGTTTCACTTGGCCATCATACAGTTTCAGGCCACACAGTGCACCAGGAGACAAATGCTGTCAGGATATACACATCCACCTGATGCTATCTGAGACCTATGCTACCTATCTGAGGCACAAGTCCAGAGCATAGAGAGAGGTAAAATAAAGGGACTCTGGCCAACCTCCCCACCCTTCCAAACTGCAGAACAAAGCCAGTTTGTTCCACTGATGTGGGCTCCTGGTCATTGCAGGCAAATCATGTAGCTGCTTTCCGCCGCATGCATTTATGACTCTCTGAGTGAAAGAATTCCTCCTACTGTCAATGTGAAATTGACCTCCAACTAATTTCCACCTTGGCTGTAGTAATCAAGTCTTTTTCATGGTGCACACACTCCAGTGTTCTCACTTCCATGAAGTAATCCTGCCTCACATCGTTATTGGCTACATGGCACATTTCATTTGCCAGGTGTCTGCTCAAATATGGATTCCATTTAAATCTTCTCTAATCACTCTAGTAGCTTCCATACTGTTAGTATTGCTTCCAACTGTGTTCATTTCATCTCCAAGTCTAGTGTCAGAAAATGTAAATGATTTTACTTCCAATGTCATTATCAAGGTCTTTTATGTAAATATTGAACAACTGATCTCTGGTCCGTAAGGAGCTCTACTTCCAACATCTTTGATCAGATGACGTCCCTCTTATTAGTACCATTTGCATTCTATGCTGAAACTCATTTCTTAACCTACTTTAACACAGCTCCATTAAGTCTTATTGAGTTCAGCCACAAACCAAGTCACTTAGGCGGTACATTGTTGAACAATCTTTGAAAATCCAGATCATAAACCCAATCTGAGTCAATACATGTATGAGTTTCCTCAAAGATGTTCAGGAGATTTTTTCCAGGAATATATGTAACATGTCTTTAGATAGATTGCAAAAGTTACACTAACTGGCCTGCAGTTCCCTGGATCAGTGCAATCCCCTTTCTGATACATTGGTATTACACAGCCTTGTCTCCAATCATCATCATTTTCTCCAGTTCTAAGAGACTGTGCAAAGGACATGTCATGCAAAATCAGTTTCAATTTTCTTGTCATCAAAGCACACAAAACCTTCCCTCACTAAAACATATTTCATAACAAGTTTTGTCCAATAAAATGTGAAGATTTTAATCCTGCGTTGATATTCATAATATTCCTTTCACAGATGGACTGATAGAAATGATACAAACAGACATGCACCTTTCTAATTGCATAAACAGATTCCAGTTCCAACAATCATGAGCGAATTACAGAGGTGTATATCTGCAGCTCTTTATTCTGTTAGTTACAGTTTAGAGAGAGATAGAGTTTCCATACATACCTTGCTAAAACAGCACCCCTCTGCCTAGTCCGAAAAAACAATGAGGTCCGTAACTAACCTGACTAACACTCCCGCAGAATGGAGGCTCCTCGGGTAGCCTCTGCGTTCTGAATGAGAATGCAGGAGTGAAAGCGAAAGTTTTTGTGTTCCGTGTCTCATTGAGAGCCAGTATGGGCCTGTTTCTTTACACAGTTTTACTTAAGCTGTCTTTAATCTGATTTGCGTATTTGTTTTTTTTTTTTTTTTCATTGGCACACTGTTGTATCTGTGATAATGATTTACAAATAAAACATTAACTGTTACAGCATGAATCACTGCTACAGATATGTAACCAGGTTGTGTCCAGGTTGGTTTTGCATCCCTTACCTGAACAACATCGTGCCACTTGTATTGAAAGAGAAGCCTAACAACTAATGGCAATGTGAAGGGAGAAGCCCCTCAGTAAATATCCAGCTGTATAAATGGATAACATTGGAAAGAACTGTAACCTATGTAAGTCGCTTTGGATAAAAGCGTCTGCCAAATGGATAAATGTAAAAATGTAAATGTAGAAGCCAAAGGCAAGCGAAAGATCCTTATTCCCGACTAGATAAACCTCAGATACACACAGTCACTTTGAAGAGAAGTGCAGAGGACAACTGAGCAAAAATGGTGTTTGGGAGGCACCAGAATGCATGTTGTGTATTCACTGTGCATACTTAAAGCAGATCAGAGATACTCTTTCAGAGACAGTGTGCATGGGTGTGTGTGTGTGTGTGACATTCTGATGTTCATAAGATTTACCTATACAGGTTGGAAAGCTGAGAACAGTCCTTTAAAGTGTTAAACAGATACACAGTCATTTAACATAATGTTCTAATTCCCTACACACTGCAGTATTCAACACAGATCTTAGACACCGTTCAACACAAAGTTGAGGCACTGTTCAACACAGAGCTTAGATACCAGTCAACAGAAACAGTGGACACCACACAACACAGAACCTATGCTATTCAATAAAGAAAGATATCACTTCTGTCAGAACTGTCAACTTTGCCCCTGATCAGCGGCTGTTCAGGAGTTATCTTCTGCCAAGTTCCAATGTTCAGGGGGAATGTTGAGTAAATGTTCAACCCAATGTGCCCATTGCAATCAACAGTTTGACTTTATTATACAGACATTGAAACTCCTAAGCAATACACTACATCTGACATCTCTCTCATTTCATTTTTTGTGATTATGTGCTATTTTCTATGAAGTCTTTAGATTTTTTTTTATTTACTACAGTGGCTATTTCTGTGTCTCCTCTTGCCTGTTTTCATGGCCAAACAAGTAGCAGTTTAAAAAATTTCCTCATACAGTAACAAGTTCACTGAGTTCTATTAACACTAAACTCTTTGCTCCGTCAAGCCCTCCCACCCCCTGGAGGGTTTCATATTTTACACACTGTACTCACTTGTGCCCAGGCAGGTTTTGGTCTGACTTCATATTACACATATTATACTCACTTGTACACAGGTTCTTACTGGTCTCCCTTTTCTTCACATTAAACAGGCTGTACTCACCTGTCCCAGAGTTTCTGCACAGACTCTGGGTTCCTTCTCTGCCCAGTGCTCACATATTCTCCTCTATCAGTATCACAGCATAGTGTGAACTGTTTATTTTCAATGTAATTCTCTTCTCTGTAGCTGCTTACTGAATGTTCCAGTGAATCTGTCATTTGATATGAGAACAAGTTAATCTGCATACGTCTTTAATGCTATAAAATGCTCATGGTAAACTCATAAAGTTTCTGGTTTTATGGCTTAGCTTCTTACTGCCTCTGACTATCATAGTTCACACTGTTAACACCCTATAGGGCCACATATGAAATATACTTTATGTATTATAAATCTAAAGTAGTCACTATGTAGGTACCTGTTTACAGGTGAGTACAGTCTGTATACAGTAATATGAAGTGACGTTACAGCAGTAAGTACCTGAGTACAGGTGAGTGAGACCAGTAAGTACGTGAGTAAGGTGATTACAATCTGCTGGAGGTGGAGAAAAACAAAGTGTCAAAGACAATGCTAAGATTACAAAACATGAAATTAAAAGGTTGTACAACTGCTCTGGCTTTCATTAAATTAACAGACACAATCAATTCTTTTTGCAGCTTTGTAAAACAGTATATTTTTGGGCAAGGTTGCCAGAGGAGTAGGGACCCTGCAATAGGTATTTGGTGTGTGGCCCACTGGTGTTTGGACACGCCCTGGCCCTATACCAATCCCTACCCCAGCTACTGCTCAAATAATGCTGCTGCCTTGCAGCTCAACCCAGTCAATACCAAAGGCTAGGGGACCAACCCGACAGAAAGGGGTCCCTGAAGGAGTTGCGTCCTCAGTTTCACATAGTAAGTCGACAAGATATGAAGTCACAGCAAAGCAGCACCAGAGTTAAAGCCTCTGTCCAAGCCAACCAAGTCGCCTTTGGGTTTAGCCAATAAGAGTGACGGACTGGTCCTTAAGCCTTTGGGACAGTCTGGTCCTGATGTTGAGAAGGATGGTTTGGAGAAATTCATCAGCCGCAAGCTGCCTTTCACAGCAAACACTTTCAGCACCCATACTCCAGCAACAATCCCTTAGGAGTCTGAGATGGCATATCTCACAGAACTCTATGGAATCAACATCATTTGCATGCAAGAACATCGCTGTTTTCATCGTGAAGACCTCTTACAACTAAAGTTCAATGGTTTTACATTGATAATATCATCAGCATGGAAAAATTGCAAAAATGGCACAGCTGGAGGTGTTGGTGTCCTACTGTCACTAAGGGCCCTTAAGTCATGCCACAGCATTGTCAAGTGCAGTGAACGTGTCCTCAAGATAACACTCGTAGGCAATCCTGAACCATCAGCTCTATGCTGCTCCAGTCCAACCAATACGTCTAAAAAGGAAGAAGCTGCTTGTTTCTATAAGCAAACAATTTCGCTGTAGATGTAGACATGGGGATCTGAGTTTCTCCTGCTGACTCTATGAGCATATGACATGCAATACATTTGCATTTACATCAGTGGATTGTATCCTGATGTATTTAAAACAGTGAAACATTTCAGAGAGACGATGGCGCTGTCAAATACAAAGCTGTGCTCTAAATGTCTGCTTCCTGTTTCCTTCTGTGGTCAGGTAGACGTGCATGAAAACATGTCGACAGTTTTGCTGAACACCAAACAAGTTTCATTCCACCATCATCTGACAAAGTCATGATAATTTCAGAACATATTCTGACTGAATGTGTATTTAATGACAGTATCATTACAGTTACAAGCCCCACGGTGCACCAGGAGATAAATGCTGTCATGATATACACATCCACCTAATGCTATCTGAGTAATTCATACATGACCACACAAGTCCCAGAGCTTAAAAAGTGGTGCGATGAAGGGACCCTGGCCAACCTATCCACCCTCCCAACCTGCAGAACAAAGCCAATTTGTTCCACTGATGTGGTTCCTGACCATTGTGGCAAAGGATATAGTTGCTTTCCATTGCCTGCATATATGACTCTCTGAGTGAAAGAATTCCTGCTTGTGTCAGTGTGAAATTCATGTCTAACTAATTTCCACCTTTGCCCTCTTGTTTTTATGACAAATTCGTTGATTTTAAAAAAAAAATTCTTACTTATTTATCCATTTTAAAATGTAAAAAAGTTAAATGTGCCTAGTCTCTCATTTTTGAAAAGGCTAAAAACTTTTCTCTATTCATAACTTTTATGCTTGATAGCTGTGTTATTACCCTTCTCTGTACTTTTTAAGGGCTTCTGTGTCAGATATCTGCCCAAATATGGATTCTATATTCAAGGCCTCTTCAGTCACTCTAAAACCTTCCAGACTGTTAGTTTCAACTGCCAGTCATTGGCTAAAAGATACAGAAAAAAATTTCCACACATGCCTCACTGAAACAGCACCTCTCTCCCTGGTCCTAGTCTTCCCAGCATGCAGCAGCTCTCTGTAAAGGCACTGCAGTCTGTAACACTCACAGACAATCTCACAAAATGGAGTCTCTTCAGTCAGAGTCTGTGTTCTTAACGCAAATGGAGGAAGTGAAATTGAAAGTGTTTGTGTCCCACGTTTCATTGAGTGTGCCTTTTATGCATGTTCCACTTTATGCATGTTCATCAGACTTCACTCACTTGTTGCTTCATTTAAATATGTATTAAATATATATTTAAATATTTAAGCAGCTAAAAACCTTTGAACCCTGAACAGGACTGTCAGTCAAGCTTGAGTATGAAGCTCTCAAGCTCTGTGGCCTCAGCCTTCTGTCTTATGTGAGAATTCTGCTTCCTAAGGACCCAGCCATCATTTAAAAAAGACACTTTGGACACTTTGAGACTGGTTACCTGTTCCATAAAGAGAAGATCACTACAAGCACAAGAGTAATTTATCAGAAAACAGAAAGTAATGTAAACCTTTTCCATGTCCCAGTAATAGTGCATTAGCTTGTAAAACTGAAAGTTTGGTTAGACAGCATGTCAGTGCCTCAAATCATTTAGGTGACTCAACTGAGCAAACAATGCTCAATAAAGGTAATTGTTGAAGGATGAAGGCTGTACAGAAGGCTGATGCTTCATTGAACCTGACACATTTTATGCATGTTTTCTGTGGTCCTGTCAGGTCCTCCCTGTTTCAAGGCCTCTCCCTCAGCCTCGACTCTACAAGCTTTTTCACCAATAGCACTCTCAAAAGCCTTGCTGTAAATACTTGATAGCAAACTGTCCTTCTCCTCACAGGTTGCAGCGGTGTATTGGACGTGCAGATTCATTTTGTACAACATCCGAAGGATCTGCCCCTACCTCACTGTGTATTCATATATGCAGCTCCTAGTTCAGGCCCTGGTCCTCTCATGCCTGGATTACTGTAACTCTCTCTCTGCTTGTCCCCAAACACCCCAAACATAATCAAGTTTCACCCCTCCTCACCTCACATCCTGTTATTGTTTACATCAACTTCAAAACTTTGGCTGGCATGAAGGACAGTGAATGGGACAGCCCCCTCACACCTACAATCGCTCTTCAAACCATATGCTCCACCAAGAACACTACGCTCTGCAACCCCGGGGTAACTGACTGTCCCATCCTGATGCAGTCGCTCCTCTCAGACACGACCCCTGTCTGTACCGGTCCCTCATTGGTGGAATGAACTCCCCACGGGAGTCAGAACAGGGGAAACCCTGGCCATTTTCCAACACACTGAGGACCCACCTCTTCAGACTGCATCTCGATTCCACCTCAATCTCCAACCCCCAACATCTGCTACTTGTAGTACTTTCTGTTTATTTTACATGTAGTGTTGTAATATGTTTTGGATTCTGTGATCTAGTGACTGAAGTATGGTAGTATGCTTGTCTAATCATGTGTTAGGGTTTGAATAGTGTTATGCTTACACTCACTTGTTTGGGAGTGTTGTTAGCCTGGCTTGACACTGTTGCTCATTCACCCTGAATGGATACAGTGCTGTTCTTTTGTGCTGTAAGTTGCTCTGGATAAGAGCTTCTGCTAAATGAGTGTAATGTAATGAATGTTCCATATTTCATCTCTCAAATCCGGGGTTCCCAACATAGTATCGCAGACGGTGGTGCTAAATACCGAAGCAATACGAGTGAGCAGCAGGTCAAAAACCATTAGGTCGATTTGAGTGTTTGAATGTCAAGGTCTGTTAGGGAATTCTTCATATACACACAAGCACATAAATAAGTACATTTTACTCTGTTGTTGAGTTCATGCCAAGGCAGACAAAATGGAACTGGCACTTGAGACAAACAGCAGAATAAACTACACTGCCACTGAAAGACACCAGCAGAAAAAACCTGCATAAAAGATACATTGAAGTGAAGAGGAGAGCATTTCATACAGTTACTCCATGTTCAGGCAGTACTGCAGTGCACCAGGCAGTCACTCTGAGGCACTGAGACCAATGAAGACCTCTGTACAGGATAGAGGCAGTGGTTCGATTTGGTTTGCTGGTTCAATTCCCTGCTGGGGCACTGCTGCTGTACCCCTGGGCAAGGTACTTAACCTAGAATCGCCACTGTAAATATCCAATATTAATGTATAAATGGATAACATGTCCAAACTATAACCTATGTACAACACTCTGGATATGAGCATCTACTAAATGATACCAATGTAAATGTATAAGGCTCATGACAGTTTTCCGTTCCCCTATTGATTGATGTCAGCTGATCTCAAGGAGATTTTTGGGAAACATTTTCAATGGCTTCCACGTTGTAAGTATTTGTCAATCACTCTGGCAGTGCTGATATACACATATACACTGTCCTTCTAGCTCCATTCATCCAGGTTGCAGTGGCTCACAGTTTCCACCGGGGGGGGTTCATTGTTATTTGATTGAGGATGGGATTTTTCTCCAGAGTCTCAGTGTAGTTGTGTGTAAATCTGAGACATACAGCCTCCCGCCTTCTCTCCTCCTTCCTGCAGGGCGGTGCTGGTGGCAGGTGGCATTCATTGTGTAAAATGTGCTGCAGAGATGGTGAAGCACCTGCAGGGGGCAACAGGGAGACATTTCAGCCCTGTGGAGTAACGCATGGTACAGTGTCACTGCAGAGCACACCAAGGCCACAGCCTAATATGCGTTTGATATTAGTGCTGTTAATCAGATACTGAGTGAGCAGAAATTCTGTTTGTGGTGGAAGAACAGGAATTCATCTAGCACTGCAGAACAGATAGACACTGATTCAGATTATGATTCAGATTCAGATTCAGAAGTGGCAAAGAATCTTGGCTTTTTAACTCCTGCGGCGGTTCAATTGCCCTGGGCAAACGCGTCACAGAATAAACATGAATGAATCAGAGTGTAGCTGCCATGGTAACCCCCCTGCCAGAATTAGCATGCTCCGCCCACACTCTGCACTTCAAGGAAAAAAACTATTAAATCAGCAGATCATTAATTAGCCTATTAATTAATTAAATTAATGAATTAATTAAATCAGCTGTAAAATGCATTGACCATTATGGGGTGGCAGTGTAGCACAGTGGTAAGGAGCAAGGCTTGTAACTGAAAGGTTGTTGGTTCAATTCCCTGCTGGGGCCCTGCTGCTGTATCTTTAGGCAAGGTACTCAAACCAGAGTTGCCTCAGTATATATGTAGATGTGCAAATGGATAACATATAAGAATTGTAACCTGTGTAAGTTGCTCTGGGTAAGAGAATTTGGTAAATGACAATGACTTATTCAATGTTAAATAAATGTTATGCATTTTATAGTGATACAGTAGTATTGATAGAAGATTTTGCTGTTTTGCTGAGTGCACGTTTTGTTACGCACTGACTCATTTTGACACAAAGTGTCAGAGATGAACTTTGTTGTGCCGGGTGTGTTATCTATACAATTACCATAGCCACCCCCCACCTTCAGAAAGACTTCTGCAAATTTCATCACATCCTGTAGCTTGTTTGCACCGCTGTGTTTTACTGGAGCAGTTTAGATAACTTTCCTCACTGAAGGGTAAAACATTCCTGTCCTGCCCACAGAGCCCAGCACTGTGACCACTACTGCACACAGCTGCACACACTGCTACTCACTACAGCACAGCTTTCAGGCCCGAAGTCCGGCGCTCTCTCTGCTGTTCCACACGCTGCCCTGACTCTATGAGGCAGGGCTTTTTCTCATGTCAGCCAAACTCACCTGGAGGTGGGGGTCCACTTCCTGGTCCTGGATGGCCCGCGTGCAGCAGGTCGTGGGAGGGGCACAGGGGGCGGGGTACAGGTGGCTCTCTGGGAGGGCTGAGCAGGTGTGCTCAGGTGCTGTTATGTCCATGTGGCTGGTACTGCCACCTGGGCCATGTGCACAGCGACCCCTGCTGCCAGAGCTGGTGTTATCTCACTCCGTGTTGCTCCGCGTAATTCCTAGCCTCAGTCACCACCTGCAGCAAATAAAATAAAAACAACAATTTGCTAAACCTTGGCCAATGCATAGATTTCTCTTTAAATGATTATGGTTATGGTTGTACTTTATTAATCCGTGATTTCTGCCATCACATACAATGAAACATGAAAAGGTAAAAAACGAAAAGACAGAGCAGTGTGATACAATACACTATTAGACATTATTATAAAAAAAAAAAGTTCATCCCATGTGTTAGTTAATTTTTAAATATTTAGAATGGCAGGAAATGAGTTTTCAAATTTTACAATTTTGAAATTTTTTTTGGAGAGGGGGGGGTACCCCAGACCCCCCGGCAAATTTGTTCCCCCCCAGTTTTGACTCCATGGCTACGGCATTGGTCTCTAGCTTTAGATAAAACATAAAACTTGCACATTGGGATTTCGTTTCTTATTAACCTGACAGCACAACTCCTGGCTATTACTATTATTAGGGATCCGTTGATGTGTGGCTAAAATGATACCTAGCTGCTAACGCTAGGTAACATTACTAGCCTACTCCATAGAATTATATGGTTTTCCCCAAATTGGACACATTACCTTTACAATTTTTTTTTAATTTGTAGGTGCACAGAATCATTACTGTAGACATATTATTTCATATACAGAGATGACCCATGGTGTGACATGATCCTAGTGCAGTAGACAACTTCAAGCAATAGCTGAGTGAAGTCAGTTATTTAGTGTTGTAGTGCTACTCATAAGTTTACATGGAAACATTGTTGATTTGTTAATAAAGTGTTAATGTCTAATTCATTTTGTTGCGATGTATAGATCCTAAGGATTTTCTATGGATTTTATGGATGTTTCCAGAGGGTGATACAGGTGGGCATCTGAAGGGGTTGACATGTATGGTAATGAAACAGAGAGACAGTACAGTGTTTGACATTGATTGTACCTACCAACAGAAGTCGAGCAATGGCTTCTGCTGGGGTACGGCAACACCACTTGGACAAACCACACGCAGAACTGCAGTACAACATAATACCAGAACCGGTAGTAATAATAAAGGCAATTTGTTAAGTTTAGTTATGATTGTGATTACATTTGCTAATGATTATTTTGGACAGCGGTGCGTGAGTGCTTGTCGTAGCATAGCAACATTTTTTTTTTAATGTAGATTTTTTTATATCAATATATTGGGGGGGGGGGCGGGGGGGCATTTTGAGCATATTTGAATACTGGGGGGGGGGGTGAGCATATTTGAATACTGGTGTATATATATTATAATTACGGCCCTAGTTTACAGAATAAATATCTACAGAACCAGTCAAGTTTGGACACACCTACTCATTGAAGGGTTTTTTCTTTATTTTTACCGTTTTCCACATTTTACAATGTAGCGGATACTTTAAATGCAGTGCTTTCCATCCGTTTGTTGCATTAACTTTATTCATCAGAGAGGGAGAGACAGGTCAGACTCCTGACTGCAGAAAATTCAGTCACTGATCATAAACAAAAAGGTGAGGCGACACGAAATCGATTTTCTTCCCAATCCCAACTTGGTTTTTATATTTCACTGGCAGTCAGTAATAGCCTGTTAAGTTATTCTAATTTCATCTAATTAAGTTATTCTGATTTCAGTTTGTCGTTTACATGAACCGGCAGTGAGTTAGTGATATGACTGATGCGTTAGAAAACGGAACAGAGTTTTTACCCAAAGTAGGGGGATTGATATAAAGACAAAAATGCACCATGGGGGAGAGAAACCTTTCCTTCAGTGGTAATTCCAAATTTGGCAAACTGCAAATTTAGGTGAATGGCGTTTATCAATTTCCTGCACACCTGAAACAGCTCCACCAGGTGCAATATGCAAAAACTGGTACAATTTTCAAAATAGGTTTCTGCTGAAAAAAGTTGGGATATGACAAATGAGAACAATTTAGGACATGCATGTCTATAGGAAAACTACATCAACGCAATGCAGTGATGTTCCAGTCTCACGTGATGTTTTAACTCGCAAAACACAGCCCAGATTATTGCCTCTGTTATGTATGGGAATGACGGAGGCCACAAACTGGCTTAACATGAGACCGCTCTCATTTCACAGGCGGGATGTCGTAATCCGTTACAGGCAACGTAAAGAAAACGTGACACTGTCGTAAAACAGTAGAATAACAGCAGCACTGTCGTTTGTGAGAGTGGACGTAACACCCCCCACCTCCAAAGAAAAGAAAAAAAGAGAGAGAACTAAAAGAGTCCATCCCTGACAGCAGTAGGAATACTTAAAAATTAAACTGAACAATGTCAGTTGCCCGTGTTAACAGTTGGCTGCAAACTATTCATATATATATATATATATATATATATATATATATATATATATATATATATATATATATGTTTACATATATACACATATTCCATGGTTGATACTCCATAGACCTGGGTTCGAGGCTGGGCGGGGTGGAGAGATGTACAGCACAGTAAATACAGGGGTGACTCCCCTCCACTCCTGATAGACAGAGCACAGCATCACTATTCTCTTCCATAAATATACTATTGCTGTGCAAATGAGTATTTAAGAAAACGTTTACACATTGTATCGCTGTGATTGACAGTCGTGAAGACACCAGTTCTGCAAAGTGAATCGTTTGAACGCTGAAATTCACTACACATTACCCTGCGGTTGTCTTTGAATCCCTATTCCACCCTGTTCACATTGATGCTTCAAGTCAAGCTGGCAAGCTGTGCCATCAGTTTGGACATATATAAAAAACCTCTCTGGGCTGTGCAGCATAGCCGTTTTATGATAGCAGAGAATGTGATCCATCAGCTTCTGGGTTAATGAGCCACTCTGTTTACATTGAGCAAAGCACCCTAGTCGATTCAGAATGGATTGCTGATTGCTGACAGCAGACAGCAGCCCAGTCTGTGTAATGTACTGCAGTCCACAAATCTTTGCTGTAGTGTGGTGCTGCATCTGCTCACCTGTCCTAGGTAAGTATACAGAGGGCACGCTGGCGGGTCGGGGGGCCCAGGGCAGGGACAGGTGGCCCATATACTGCCCGGCCTCCAGAGACACCGTTTCAGGGGGTGCTGCTGGATTGCTACAGGGTAGGTGAGGGAGCAAGTGTGACCTGGGTGCAAAATGTTAAAGTTATGCACTGAGATACAGGGGATCACAAGTGCAAATGCCCACACACAAGTGCGAATATCCATGCGTACAGACACACGCGCATACATCATAATTACCCACATGTGCGGGCACACACACACACACACACACACACACACACACACACATACAGAAGCGTAGACCCTCAGACTGAGCTGTGAAACCACACAACAAGATGTTAATGAGTGAGAGCAGGAAAGGAGAGAACAGAGGAGTAGAGAGAGGGAGAGAGACAGCAGGAACTCACCACTCCATAAAGCAGAGCTGGAGCTGGGCTGGGAGGCCCTTTAGCTGGTGCTGACCCAGGGCCAGAAGCTGGGGGGTCTGGGCCATTGAAGTCCTCCTCACCATCTCATCCCTCTGCCTCAGCTCTACCAGGACCAGCACAACCACATAATGCCACACCCCATCACGCCCTCTTATAACCTATTACACCCTGTTACATCCTATCACACTCCACCAAACTCTATTATACCCAATAACACTCTGCCACACCCTATTATACCCTGCCCCACTCCACCAAACCCTGTTATACCCTATCACACTCCACCAAACCCTGTTATACCCTATCACACTCCACCAAACCCTGTTATACCCCATCACACTCCGCCAAACCCTATTATACCCTGCCCCACTCCACCAAACCAATTATACTCTATCACACACTGACACACCCTTTTATACCCTATCCCACTCTGCTAAACCCTGTTATACCCTCTTATACCCTCTGCTGGCTGTTATGGTATGCTATACTCTGTAACACCCTCTCATACTCTGCCACGCTGTGTTATACACTGTCACGCCATGTTACAAAAAATTATGTTTGACAACATTAGAGTGCTGCACAATGGTACACTCCTTCAGGCCATTTCACACACCTGTTACACCTCTTTGTACTGTTATGCTTCTTTCACAATGTGATTGTGGTGGTGGATAAGCATATTGGAATTAAATCAGGTCAAACACTGACACATTTTTTAGATGATGAGTTTTCTGCCAGTGAACCTGACACATCTTCTGCTTCAAGCAGATGCAGTCACATCAGGTTAGGGCTGAAACACGTGGGTTTAGAGAGAGCTTTGCTGTGTTATAGATCATCACCTCAGATTTCCACAAAAATTTCTCAAACAGTGCCACCCACTGGTCATTGCTGCTATCGTACAAAAATGATCAACTCCCACGTGAGACAACAGTGTTTGCATGGTTGCACAATATGACAGGGAGTGCAGTCCTGCTGTCATATATGTGAGGAAATACCAGCTAGAGGTAAGGAAAACTTAAAAAAATGAAATGAAAGCACACTAGCTTTCTGGTGTAGAGGAGTCTACATACATAGCAACTAAGCTAAAACTTTCCCAAACGATATGTGGATATTTTTCCCTTCATGCAAGTTATGGAAACTAATATGCATTCTGAAATGATTGCAGCTATCCACGCATGTTTGTGTCCACTGTTACACAGTTACAGGATACAGCAGAGTTTCATTAATTCCAGCAGATGAATGTGGAGGAATTCAGTGTTGATTGACTTAAATGTTAATTAGTATCTACACTTCACTTCTCATTTATTTTTACATTTCATTTATTTTTTTACATAAAAGACATTTATTCTGAGACACTAAAGGTATTCAAATGTTGTTAAATGCTGAGTGAATGCATTTTCAGTGAAACAGCGGGGTAATATTAAGTCTGACCCAAAATAATTTCTTTGAATACGAATGTGTGCCCAATTTGTGCCCAATTGCTGAGACTGTTGAATACTGTTGCTGAGGCAGTTTCTGTCTTATTTATCATCTTAAATATGAAAGCAATAACTGCGTGGAGGTGTTTTTTTTTAACTCTTGTAGTTCTTGATTAGCATATGACCTGCTAGTCTCTGATCTCAGATCAGTGGAGTATGAGGGTAAGTTCTTCTAGAGCTCTTCGAGATCTTAGTCATTTGAGGGGGTTTGTAAGATGCTTGCAGTGGTTTCTGCGATGTCCTTTCTGGGCTCCTGTAGATTTTCCCTTCATCACAGGCTTTTCTCAGGGCTGATGTTGAGCCACTTCATACTGATGACTACAGACTGGAATGGTGCTTAACGCTGGGAGTGTCTCGTTTCCAAATCCCCAAATGAGAGCTTGAGGCTTTTGGAGTAACCTCTCATTTTGGAAATATTACCTTTGTGCAGCACAAAGCACATGTTTGAGATATCACCACAAATGCAGTAGGAAAATATTATTTATTTCCACATTTAGCAATGCAAGAACAGCATATATTTGTTTGGAGAAGTCCTCTCTTAATATTTTTTTTTAATGGTAAAAAATATCACTAACAGTAATGAATAGGAAATGAGTCATTTTGATGCAGAGCATATTGGAATGTATTTGCATCCTACAGAATACAGATCAACAAAGAAAGAGGGGTAAGTTGTCAGTACTTCGGCCCCCTAGCCGTTGTTTTGGCATTTCTCCCTGTCTGTCAGTGTCGTCCATGTGCTTTTGTTTACAGTTCCCATGTGTTCCGGCCCTGCCCCGCTCTCCGCCCTGTCCCCACCCACCTGATTTCCTGAATGCCTCCACCTGCCTACCTGTCCGCCTGCATCCCATCTCCTCGTCAGCCCAGCCCTATATATACCCTGCTTGCCTCTGTCTTGTTGCTAGTTTATCTCAGTGGTTTCTCTGTTATGGCCCTGCCTTGTTACTTGTGTTATTGCGCCTGTACTGACTTCTGCCTGACTTGCAACCTTGTCCCTGCCTGCTGTCCTGTCCTGGTCGCCTGATCTGCCTGCCTACCTGGTTTTGTCCCAGCCTGTTCCTGTCTTTGATCCCAGCTTCTGGTGTGTTTCTGCTTCGGACTTGCCTTCCTGGTTTTTGTATTTTTGACCTGTACTGCCCCTACAAACTTGTCTTGTGATTCCAATAAAACCCCCTTGGAACCTGTACCTGCCTGGTCTGCATCTGAGTCTGTGCCTGTGCCCTGACATAAGGAGAGCAGCAGTGCTTTCGGAAAGGTGTAAGTATTTAAGAAATTCAAAAAGGTACTTTTTGGACTAAAGCCAAATATCATAATAAAAGTTGGCTACATCTTGTAAATTGAAATGGTAAAAACAGCACAAAGTCAAAGCAATTTGCCATAAGACACCAGGGCACAATGTTTTGAATCGCATTCATAAGCCATCTCAAATGCTTTTTTTTTTTTTTTTTTTTAAATCTTGTGCCTCGGTAGCTATTGGACCATGGCTTTAACATTGTACTGTTCTCACTACTTAATTACAAGCCATAGCCAAATATCTATTAGAACAGACATTAACTTTCACAAACACTGAAAGGGTTATGGCATTTGGGATTAGCATGAAAATGTTTGTTTATAATCTTTTTATGAATTGCTTTGCCATTTTTAGCACTAAATTTTCAAAATGCGAAAATGCATATGTACAATAAAATAACGCAAAATAATGTATTAAAGCAATCTGACATTCACTATTCAAGGTAAAGTGTAGTGGGGAGGGTGAGGTTAAAGTTAGGGATGCTTTGAAGTTTTTGTATTCAACAGTATCTGTAGCAGATCTAAAGACTACCACACGGTGGCAGTGCAGAGCAGTGTTACTCTGGAGTGTCTCCTTCACTGTCCTCCTCCAGTCTCACTTCTCTGCCTCACTTGGTAGAGAGCTCCCTGTTTCATATCCAGATGATGCTGCTCTCTCTGGATGCTTCTTTTTCAGCTCCAATGACACCTTCCCTCTGACGCGTTTATGAGCTGATTCATCCTGTTCAGAGCAACTTGCTTCTGAGGTGCCTGAAAACCCTTCACTCACTGCAACACAACAACAACAACAACAACAAGAGCACTGTTACACTTTAATGCCTGTTCTATAAGCCATTGAATAATAACAATCATTGTGCAAGAGGCCCTCGTCATTCACAGATCTATTTGTGATATTGAAAATTTGATCCAGGAAGCCCTGTCCCTGTTCCTGGTTATTACATCAGGTTAAATGGCCACAAGCCTGTCTTTAATAAAGTGCAGTATTCAGTTTCTCCTACTTCCCCTTAGAAAGCAGCATGGCCATCCAGGAAAGGTAAGGGTGTGTGATATATACATTAAGTGTACAATGTAAGGTTACAGTTCTGCACATAAATTACATTGACACAATAGTGAAAGTGTTAAACTGCTTTTGCTGTTCACTCATTGCAGACACTTTGCTGTTCACTGTAAATGAAGTGAAATGTAGGAAGGTTATGAACCAAACTCACTAGAAGGGGGATGAAACTCTATGCTGCACCTCCTCTTCCCGACTGGCAGAGTGGATCCCTCCGTCTCTGAGTCAACCACCACCTTTGACATCTTCTCTAACAGCTCCTCCTCACCCTCCTGTATAGTGAAGTATCCACCTCTGTTTCTGGTCACCATCTCGTCTATCTTCTCCAGCAGCTCTGTGACCTGAGTTCCATCAGCCCTCTTCTTATTGTTGAGAACATGATACCTGTTCCCACATTTCTCTACAAGCCACTGGAGGGCCTTCCCTTCAGCCTCAATGTGCTGCTCAATGGTTGTGTCTCCCAGCCAGTCTCCCCAGGTGAACAGCACTATAGTGTGTCTCCACACTCTCTCACTAAGAAGCTCCATGTTTTCCTCCACTGATCTCCTGTGTGTCTCTGTGAATGAGTTGCTCACATCAACCACCAGGAAGAGAGCGTGGGGTCCCGGGGGACACAAAGACAGACTGCGCTCAATCTCCTGTTTATCCAGCTCTGGAGTGTCTTTCACAGAATCAGTGCACCAGCCTGGTGTGTCGATCATAGTGAGCTGCCTCCCAGCTACTTCACCCTGTCTCTTTACACACTGTGCAGTTCTTCTCAAAGTGTTAAACTCCTCCCTGCCCAGGATGGTGTTTCCTGCTGAACTCTTCCCACTGTTTCTCCCCCCCAGCAGCACAATCCTCAGGTCTGATAGGTGATTCTCCTCTCCTGTTTGAGAGAAAGACCATAAATCAGGACTGTGTATATACATTGAGCTCTGAGATGATCTGCTCTCTGTAAGTGGTGTGGAATAGTAGTGAAGTCTTGGAAAGTAATTATGCCCTTCACATTGAACAGTGCAGATCTTGTCTTCCTGTTGCTTTGTCCTTATTGTGAGTGCAATTTGTCTGGTCTCCATTTAGTGCTGCTATTTTTCGATTTTATAACTGACACTTTAGATAACTTTCATTCTATTAATGGAAAAAATGACACTGTGAGCTAAATTTAATGTCAGGTTTTATTTTCTGTAATTAAAAACAGGACTAAATTAGAGATAATGTGTTAATGCATTTAAAAAAAATGCATAATGAAGTTCAATTGTGAAATGCAAACTGCTTTGACTTGTGTAGGACAGTGAAGCCCACTGCAACATCTGCCCTGACAATGTGACAGAGGGTGTTTTATGAAAAATAAGGCAAAATATGAAAGACATCTGCTGATGAACACAAACCCCTTAATCAACATTCTAAATCATTTTAGCGATAGTATGGATAGTTTTCAAGCTGGAGTTTAAAAATCTAAGCTAAATGCGGTCAATATCTAATCATAAATTATGAAACAAAATAAAATAAAATACAGAAAATAATGCTCATCAAAGCTTTCCAACATTGATTATTAATTCCACCTTTTGTATAAACAAAAACGGTTAATCTAAGAAACAGTCTTCATTGATCCAAAACTAAAATATGGACAGTGATGTGTAGAAATAAAAGCACGTGTCAGGAGTATGAAAACGACTGAAGGCCCAAATGGAGATTTTAATAAAGTAGAGCAGAGGTCTTCAATGTTTTTCAGGCCAAGGACCCCTTGGTTGATAGGGACACGGTAGAGAGACCCCCTATTACATATCGTATAAAATCGTGTTGCTTATTAAACTGGGCCAGCAATAACGTGTAGTGCGGCCTAGAGTGCCATGTATAAAAGTACTTTGTAATAATGTATACAATGCTAAGCCATTAAAATAATAATTATTTGAGGGATTCATATATTTATGGAACATGTTTTTTTGTAATTCATTTTTATTTAGGAAAATCAAGACAATGCATAATTTTGACTTACATTAGGCTACTTGTACAGACAAACTGAATAAGTGGAAGATAAAAAACACACACACACTCACATTATATATATATATATATATATATAGTAGCGTTCACGCCGGGGTTCAGGAAGAATGACGCTAGCGTTGCATAAATTTGGTTAGCCAGCCATTTATTAGCAACACAAACAGACTCACATACAAGGGAAAAAGGGAAGGGATTAACTAAATACGCTACAACTCACAGCCACAGTGGGCAACTTTGTACATACATCAAGTCACATACCGCAGGGCATGCTGGTCGGGCTCCGACCCACTTCCCCAACCGTCCCCAGTGCCCAACAACAAAGTCCCGGAGTCGTTGGGGAAGACGCCGCTGTCGTGGTGCCCGCTGCGGAAGTTCCCCTGTGCCCCCTGGCATCGCGGTGGGAGTCGTCGGCTAGCGTGGAGACTGCGGCAGAAGTCCTCCGGCATCCCTGGGTGGCGTGGCGGACGTCGTTGGCTGGCTCTCAGCCCCAGGCTCCCCCCTTGATGCAGCTAAAGGCTGGTAGGGTGTGAGCCGGTCACAGTGGAGCACCACTACTCTGTTCCGCCGGACCAGCCACACCCGGTAGACGACATCGGAGAGCCGCTCCAGCACGGTGCACAGGCCCACCCACTGGTTGGTGAGCTTGGGGGAGAGACCTTTCCTCCGCTTCGGGCTGTACACCCACACCAGTGCTCCCGGAGCGAAGTCCTTCCCCGTGCACCAAGTGTCGTATGCCCGCTTTTGGTGGATCCCGGCGCTGGAGAGTGCCCGCCTGGCCAGCTCATGCACCTCCCAGAGCCGCTCCTGGAGGTGGTGGAGGTAGTCCAGTCCAGGCGCGCCTTTCTACCTCTGGCTCGGGGGATGGACTGAACACCAGGTCCACAGCTCGCGTCCAAACATGAGGGCCGTGGGGGTGCAGCGAGTGGACTCCTGCACTGCCGACCGGTACGCCCACAGGACCAGGTGCAGGTGGAGGTCCCAATCCCACTGCCGCTGGCTGGTGAGGATGGTAAGCTGGGTGGCCAGGGTGTGGTTAAACCACTCCACCAGCCTATCACTCTGGGGATGGAGTGGCGTCATGTGGGTCTTCTTTATCCCCAGCTGCCAGCAGACCTCATCGAAGACAGCAGCCTTGAATTTCCACCCCTGGTCGCTGTGCAGCTCCTCCGGTGCACCGAACCGGCAGAACATTTCGTTGACCAGGTGCTCAGCAGTGGTGGTGTCACTCTGGTCGGGAACCGCACACCCCTTGGGCCACTTGGTGAAGTAGTCCATGTCCACGAGCACGTAGCGGTTCCCCCGGTTGGTGGTAGGGAAAGGACCCAGGATGTCCACACCCACGCGCTCCATCGGGGCCCCCGTCTGGTACTGCTGCAGGGGAGCATGGGAGCGCCAGATAAGTCCTTTCCGGGTGGTGCAGGAGTCACACCGGTGGACGTGGAGCTCGACGTCCTGCCGACACCCCGGCCAGTAGAAGTGGGCCCTCAGCCGATGCAGGGTTTTGGTGACTCCGAAGTCGAGGCGTGGACGAGCTGGAGAACCTTCAGGCGCAGCGGGCGAGGAACCAGGAGCTGGAGGATCTTGGAGTGGCCCCTGGGGGATTGCCAGAGGCAGTAGAGGATACCATCTCGGCTGGTGAGGCTGGACCACTGGGAGTGGAGGGTCTTGGTCTCCGGATCCAGCGCTGACACCGCTGCCCACGCCGGTCGCTGGCCTGCCTCCACCCACGCCTGGACCCAGAGCTGCTGTGGTTCCAGGGTCTCCATGCCGCTGTCGCCGCTCGCTGGAGGGGTGGTGTCGTCACCCGGAGGAATGGTCTGCAGGGTCGCCACCACTGGAATCACTGCGTCCCGGTGCTCAACATGCTGGCAGTATCGGCACTCCTCTCCCTGACAGAGGTGTCTGGAAAGGGTGTCTGCGTTGGTGTGGAGACGCCTGGCCCGGTGGCGAACCTCGAAGTGGTAATCCTGCAGTGCTTCGAGCCAGCTGAGGCTGAGGAGCCAGGTGAGGGAGGCGTAGTCTGTGCGCAGGATGAACTTGTGCCTGTAAAGGTACGGCCGGAAGTGGCGAAGCCCCAGGATGACAGCTAGCAGCTCCCTCCGGGTGACGCAGTAATTCCGCTCCGTTCTACTGAGGGAGCGGCTGAAGTACACGACGACTTGCTCCCCGTGCTCCCCCTCCTGGGAAAGTACCGTGCCGAGGCCCGCGTTGCTGGCATCCATATCCACGATGAATGGACGCCGGGGGTCGGGGTAAGCCAGCATGGGGGCCCTGACGAGTGCCAACCGGAGCTGGGCAAAGGCGGCGGCACAGTCTTCACCCCACTGGAATGCCTAGTCCTTCTGGGTAAGACGATGGTGGCGAAGTCCCGCACGAACCGCAGGTAATAAGATGCCAGCCCCAGGAAGCTCCGCGACGTTGCGGGGCATAGGCCAGTCCCTCACCGCGGCCACCTTTGCTGGATCCGTCGCGACCCCTGCAGCGCTAACCACATGCCCCAGGAAGGACTTCTTCTGCCGGAACAGGTGGCACTTCTTTGGGTGAAGGCGCAGACCGGCCCAGCGGATGGTGCAGAAAACGTCCTCCAGGTTGGTCAGGGCACCCCCGAAGTCCGCAGCGTGGACGAGGAAGTCGTCCAGGTAGACAATGCAGCGGCTCCGGGGGATGTCAGCCAGGACCCTCTCCATCAGGCTCTCGAAGGTGGCTGGGGCATTGCAGAGACTGAAGGGCATGACACGAAACTGCCACAGCCTTTAGCCGATGGAGAAGGACCAGGATGGCAGGGGCGACCCAGGGACTACTGGAGGGCTCGATGACGCCCGCCTCCGCCATCTCCTTCACCTTCTGCTCCGCCGCCGCCCGCTTGGATGGGGCACGCATCCCCGGTGTCAATGTCATGGTGCACCAGGCTGGTATGTGTGCAGTCTTCGTCCCGGGCTGTGAAGATGTTGATGAACCGCTCCAGTAAGTCCCGTAGCTGGCGCTTCTGGTGCTCTGGAGGCCCCCGCAACTCCGCTGGTATAAGTCATTGATCGCCTGGCTGGTCTCAGGCAAGACTTGGGGCGGCGGTGAGGATGTGGAGACCCCCTCGATTGCAGGCAGCGGCACGGTGGACCTCCTGGCTGGTGCTGGTGACGGGGTGGACCCTCCGGCTGATGGCAGCAGCCTGATGGATCCTCCGGCTGATTGCGGCGGCAGGACAGGCCTCCTGGCTGGCAGCGGCGATGGGACGGTCGTTTGCAGGCCTTCTTCGCTGGCGGAGCGGAGTGCCACAGCTTCCGACCACAGGTAGAGCGTAGCCCTGGTGACATCCACTGTGGCCTCCCACTTAGCCGGCAGGTCCAGCCCGATGATGCAGGAGTCCTGGATGTCAGCTAGCTAAAACTGATGGTTATTGCTATGGCTAGCGACAGACACCCGGAGCAACATTTCCCCCTGCATCTGGGCGCGTTTGCTGGTGACTGTGGCGATGCGTAGCCTGGTGAACTTCCAGCCTCGTGGTCTCGCCAGGCAGGACTCCGGGGTGAACCAGCAAGAAGGTGGATCCCGTGTCCACCAGGGCCTGGCACGGAGTGCCTTCGAGGTTGCAGTCCACATAGAGCCTGCGTGACTGGCCCAGCTGGCCGAGCCGCAGCGATGACTTGGCGAGGGAAGGAGGGTCGTTGGCGGGTGGCAGTTCCCCCCTTGTGCCACCCCGCTTCAGTTTAACGGCGGCTGGGTCAATGTGCTCCGTGGGGCAGGAGCCGGGCAGTGGTGTGCGACGTGACCCAGCTCTCCACACCAGTAGCAGCCTTCCATCGAGTGCCCTGCTGCTCTCCTCACTCCCCGTTGCAGTCGCTGTGGCGATACGCTGGAGGCCTGGTGAGCCGCTTCTTCTTCGTCGCTTCCCTCAAGATCCGCTTGCCATACGCAGTGCCACACACTGGGGGGACGGTCTCCCGTGTGCAGCACATTCTCGACCCTTTCTGCTTCGAGCAGGGCTGCCGACAGGGTCCCGGGCACCAGCAGACGGACGTGCTCCCATAGTCGATCTGGCCGGAGCCCCCATATGAAGGCCTGGAGGGTGAGCTCTTCTTGTGCTGTGCCGTCAAACGATGGGTAACCATCCTGGGCGTACAGGCGGAGGTCCGCGGTGTAGGCACCCAGGCTCTCTGCCTCTTCCCTCCGGCGGCCGACCAGCTTGTCCCTGGCATCATCCGCTTGCTCATGGGCGCTGAAAAAGCGCTGTATTGCCCCCCTGATGGCTGCCCAGCTGAGCCGCTCCTCGGGCTGGAGATTGGTGAGGACCTGCAGCACTTTGCCCTCCAGTGACAGAGCGACCTGGACCACCGACTCTTCTGCTGACCACCCATTGAACTGGGCAGCCAGCCGCACTTGGACGAGGTAAGTCTCCGGTGGCTCTCCTCTGCTGTAGCGTGGCAGCTTCAACATGGCCCAGCGGGAGCCCCCTGGCTCCATGTGTATATATATATATATATATATATATATATATATATATATACACATACTCGCATACACATATGTATATAGAACTATGGCTGTTAGCAGGTGCGTTAGCCTCATCCTCTGAACTTTTCAGTGGTTCGTGATGAAGTGGAGGGTCTGTCAGAGACGTTACAAAGCGATCCACTGTAGATCACATTGACATAAGAATGGCCGTATACTTAGGCTAATAATACGTACCTATCTGGCTAATATGGCATGCAATTATTTCCAGTGTTTTATTGGCCCCACACATAGAGTGATTTAGCATAGGAGAGCTAGCTGGTGCTCGGCTCTCAGGGTGATCACATTATTGCATGAAGATTCATGGGTATCTTCAATGTTGTATTTTTTTAACGAATAGGAAGATTTAACTTTGCTTATTATAGGTTGCAGTGGCAGCTCCTGCCCAATCTCTCAGGGGGGGCAATTGTTGGCTTTGATGGCTAAACTGACCTGTTCAATGGGTAAATTAACAGCTAGCTAAATAGACTTTCACATTGCATTGTGCAAATTAGTCAGCTAGCTAACTTGACATTGTCACATTGCAAACAAAGTGTTAGCTACTTCGTAGCCTGCTAGCCATGTTTTCCGCTCATACCAGCTCTGCGAAAGTCCCCGGTTATACAATTTCCTCTCCTTTTTAGATACTTGCTTGATGTTTAAATTTAGTCTGGGTGGTCCTGATTCTTCAGTTGCCAATTTATCCTAATTACTACGACGACTGAACGGTATTTCTCTTAATGACATGATCGAGATGCTCTGAGTTAAGGTACCATTAGCCATGTTGACCTTGAATGTGACAAGATCGCTGGCTGCCCCGGCGATCCCTACACCAGGATACTTATGACAAAAGCATGTTAGTGCAAGCCCACCCGGAACCCATACAGATTGCATTGCCTGCAGTTCGAAAAAAAATGCCTTAACATGAAAGTCTATCAGAGCGATCTGGACTATTTTCAACCAGACTGAAATCGCCAAAAAGGGGCGGTACTCCACGAAACACAACTTGACGCTGACTGGACTATGATATTCAGAGGCAGGACAAACTGTCTAGAACAGTCACAGCTAGCGTAACATTGTGGTAGAATGTGATCGAAAAAATCCCTCCCTTTACCCCTTTGATGGTGCGTCGTCCGACTGCCCTAAGGAACAGACACTCTCGCTCTCGCTGGCTACCTGCTCGGTACCTGCTGCTTGTCACCTGTTTCCTGCTCCGCACTTCCTGTTGCTTGTTCCCCGAACACCAGACACAAGACGCCGATCAGCTAGGACCCAGCCAGGACCCAAACCCGGAGAATTCGCCGATTCCAACACTCTCACAAAGTAAAGACTACAAACGTAAGCAGCCAGCTAGTTACGTACAAGCGCGGTGAAATTGGCTGGACGTTTGATATTCGGTGGATATTCGATTTTAATTTGTCTCCAGTTTGAAATCGATAACAAACTTCGACTTAACAATGTGATCAGGGTTACAGAAAGTACACGTTATTACAGTGTATCAAAAGAAAATGTCAATATTTGCTGTCGCTATAGATTTCTATCCGAAACCAGCTTCACGGAAATTCACCCTATGTTCTGTCACTAAAGTCTGTGATTGGTAACTACTACAGCAGTCACAATGAAAAAAAATGTCATTTTGTTGATTTTGTTGATTTTTGGTGAATATCCAATTCTGCTTCCATATAAAATTGACATTTCAGGAAAATCTGACCTGTAGTAAATAGTACACTACAGTAGTCAGATTGAGAATAGAGCATTTTGTTGAATTTTGGTGAATTTTACGTATACGTCTTGTAGCCTAGTCCTGACTACTGCTGAAGAGCGATCAAACATAAAGGTGTAATTTGAGGACGGTCCCTTACAGACGACAGAGCATTAGGTGAACCGTGAAGCTGTTTTTGGATAGAAGTCTACCGACAGCAAAGCCCTGTCGTTCTCTTTTAATAGCCTAGCCTACATTGTCATAAAGTGTCCTTTCTAGACCCTGGTCATGTTACCAACCTGAAGTACATTGTCGAGTCCGAATCGGAGACAAATTAAAATCGAATATCCACCGAATATCAAACGTCCAGCCAACTTGGCTTCTCGCAGCTCTGTCTCTCCCATTCTTAGCTCTCCTCCCTCTCGCTGTCTCCCCTGCTCTGTGTGCAACATGTTTAGTTATTCCTTCTCTGCCATTACTACTAACTTTACTTGTGATAAATGCAAGCTAAACATTAGGTTGATTGAGAAGGTAGCAGAATTAGAAGCACGCATCCGCACCTTATACGAGATTAAAGCTAGTGAAAAGTTATCAAATCTTTTTCGGTACCAGACGCGTCAGTTACCCTTTCCCCTAGTTCAACCCCGGCAGAGCCTTCGCCGAAAGGTGAGTGGGTTATGGTTCGGGAAAATAGGCGCAAGTGTAACGGGTGGTATCGGTATCGGTACGGTTGTGTATTAGATGTTAACGGGAGTCAGCGAGTGAGCGAGCAAGTTTCAAACCGAGGTTCTCACTGCTCGCTCCCAACCCCTTACAGCCAGCGTTGTTGCCAGTTGAGCTAAAGGCAAATTGCCGCTAGCCTGTCGGCAACAACGCTGCTTAACCAGGTTTCGGGGAGTGACGTAACCGCTGCAACTGCTCGGCTACCTGCTACCTGCTACCTAAGGCTTTACGCAGGACTACCATGAGCACCACCAACCCTCGGTTCACGTTTCCAACAGGTTTCCCCCTCAGTAATGCACCCGCTGAGAAGCCTGTTAAAAGAGCCCTGATCATTGGCGATTCTATTCTTAGAAACGTGAACGTAGAGACGCCAATGACCAGTCAATTGCATTCCTGGAGCTAGAGTGTCCGACATAGAAGCCAATTTGAAAGTGCTGGCTAAAGGTAAAAGTAAAGCTAAATACTCTAAAATTGTTATTCACATTGGCGCTAACGATATCCGCATGAGACAATCAGAAATAACAGAAATAACAAAAGTTAACTATTAAATCAGTGTGCAGGATTGCTAAACAATTGTCGGAATTAGTCATTTTCTCTGGCCCCATCCCCATGCGGCGCGGTGACGAGATCTACAGCAGATTAACGTCACTTAATCGTTGGTTGTCTGAATGGTGCCCCTCTAACGACGTGGGTTTTATAGATAATTGGCAAGTTTTGGGGGAGGCCTGGTCTTTTAAAATGAGATGGCATCCACCCCTCTAGGGAGGGTGCAGCTATCATTTCTAGAAATCTGGATCATAGTCTAAATTCCTCTAAACCTTGACTTATCAGGGCCAAGGCCAGGCAGCAGACTCCCTGTCCTACACAGATGTCTGCTCTTTCCCTGGAACCAGCACTTAAAGTCAATCCCATAGAGACAGTGTCTGCTCCATGACTCTCGGTCCCAAACTTCTTAAAAACATCTAGTAGGGGTATTTGTGCCGATAATTTAATAAAAATTAAAATTGACAAACCTGAAAGTAGTACTTGTAGACAAATGGTCCTTAAGATTGGGTTAATAAATATCAGGTCATTACAACCTAAAGCTATATTAGTAAACGAATTGATTACTGATCACCAATTTGATATCTTATGCCTGTCTGAAACTTGGCTTAAACCTAATGACTTTGTCGCTCTTAATGAATCAACTCCTCCCAGTTACAGTAATCACCAGGTCCCTCGACCTACTGGCAGAGGTGGTGGTGTTGCTGCTGTACACAGCTCCAAACTCTGCACCACTTTTAAACCTGGCTATAACTTTCATTTGTTTGAACTGTTAGTACTTAACTTTGCACATCCTGACAAGACTGCATTCCAGCTATTTACCCTTGTAATAGTCTACAGGCCACCTGGCCCTTACAGTGTTTTCCTGTCGGAATTCGCCAACTTTTTATCTGACCTGGTTGTCAATACAGAAAAGGCTGTGATAGTAGGCGACTTTAATGTGCATATGGATAATGAATATGACCCATTCAGAACAGAGTTTTTGTCCATCATCGAACCTATTGGACTCTATCAAGCTGTGGATAAACCCAGACATTACCGTAACCATACTCTAGATTTGGTCGTCACATACAGTATGGAGCAGATATTAACCAGGTAGAAATTATGCCACACAATCCCGTGTTATCGGACCACTATCTCATCTCTTTCAATTTACTGCTAACATGCTTCACATACTCGGAGCCCAGATCTTCTTCTAGGCGCATGTTTTGTTCTCTTACAGCCAATGCCTTTACCGACGAGCTCCCTACATCATACAATCTGCACAATGAAATCTCCTCTAGTTTATGTTCAAACCCTAGCTTAACTGAAATTAATCTACTCACAGACAGCTCTACTTTGCGTCAAACTCTGTATGCTGTTTGTATGCTCCCCTAAAAAGGAAGAAAACCACAGACAAAAAGCTAGCACTTTGGTATAACGACCATACTCATGCTCTCAAACAAGCTACGCGAAAACTCGAAAGAAAATCCACTCCACCAAATTCATTCGTCTAATAACTCTACCAGCCAACCAGACCCCATACCAAGCGGCTTCTTAAAACAGCTACTGCCTGCAATTGGCACACCGCTATTAAATCTTATCCACGCCTCCCTTATGTCTGAACATGTATCTCAGTCCTTCAAAGTAGCAGTTATCAAGCCTATTCTGAAAAAGCCCAATCTAGATCCCAATGACCTGTCAAACTACAGGCCCATCTTGAACCTTCCATTCTTCTTAAAAATTCTGAAAAAAATGGTAACAAAGCAACTCTGTGCATTTTTACACTCTAACAACATTTTGGAAGTCTTTCAGTCCAGGTTTAGACCTCATCATAGTACGGAAACCACTCTCCTGAAAGTGCTCAATGACCTTATACTCTCCTGTGACAATGGCTGCATCTCTCCTCTTCTACTACTAGACCTAAGTGCAGCCTTTGATACCATTGATTATTGTATCCTCCTCGACCGTCTTGAAAACCTGGTTGGCATAAGTGGGGAGGCCCTATCTTGATTTAGGTCTTATTTGAACGATATCAGTTTGTCTCCATTAACAATGAATCTTCCACTCGTTCCAGAGTAAGATATGGTATACCACAAGGATCTGTGCTTGGGCCTCTGCTCTTCTCATTATACATGTTGCCTCTTGGCGATACCATCCGTAAATATGGCATTAGCTTCCACTGTTATGTGGATGATACTCAGCTATACATATCAGTCAATCCCAATGTCCCTCTGAATATATCAAACATGGAGGCTTGCCTAACAGATGTAAAGAACTGGATGGCCTGAAATTTTCTCCTCTTTAACTCAGACAAAACCGAAATATTGGTCATTGGCCAAAATTCCATCAGGAGCAAATTCACTCACTTTACACTGGACCTTGATGGTGTCTCCCTTGCCCCAAGTGCAGCTATCAAAGACCTTGGTGTCGTTGTTGATCCTGACCTCTCTTTTGAAAACCCCTTCAGCTGGTACAAAATGCAGCTGCTCGAATCGTAACTAAAACTAAACGCTTTGAGCACATTACCCCAGTTCTAGCTTCTCTCCATTGGCTACCTATTAAATACTGGATCGTTTTTAAAATACTCTTACTCACATTTAAGGCTTTAAATGGATTTGCCCATTTAAAGCAAGGAGGAGACTCTGTGGAGCCTTGAAAACCTTACAAATGTAAATGTCCATTTGTTTCTCTGCCATCCAATCAGGGACAGGAACCTGCATTTTATTTCAACATTTTACTTCAGGTTTTGGGTACAAAAGCTTGTACCCAAACAACATCACTTTGTAATTGATCTGCCTTGCTTTTACCTGGTTTCATACTGTTATTCAACATTAGTTTTCCTTTGTCATTAAATTGCTATTAACCTAAACTTTGGAACTACGAACCTTACTTCACAAGAAGGAAAAATCCCTACACCTTAGGTATGCTCTCAGGGGGTCTCAGGCCAGGGAACAATGTAAAGTTGCTTTGCAACAACTTGTGTTGTAAAAAGCGCTATATAAATAAAAATGAATTGGAAAAAAAGAATTGAAACCACCCCTGATAGGTTGTATTTATGTTAATGTGTATTTTTGGACATATTTTAATTTTTGGAAGAAAAAACGTTTGGGATCAAATAATATGGCAGACCCCCTGCAGTAACTCTGAGGACCCCCTAGGGGGTCGCGGACCCTCTGTTGAAGATCTCTGAAGAAGACGAAATAATGGGTCCTCACCCCAAGTCCAGAGAAAATAAAAAATTAGAAGACACTACTTTTTAAGCACACCCTTCCCACCCATACCATTAACTGCACCAAGAGAACCATGTGACCAACACTGTCATTTATGCCACCTGTGAGCGCTGGTGACTCACTAGCCTTGAACCTCGAAGTACTTTCAGACGCGACACATAACAGAAATAAAAAGTCTTGAATTCAAAGCTTGAGTTTGATGTCTTTCTTTACTGAACTTAGAATCATACAAACAAAAAATGAATCCCTGACTTCTAAATAATTATCTCTACGTAACGTGACGAAATGTGCCGGTCAAAAGACTGTGATGCTCCTATGGCTCGCGGCTTCTGTTCTAGAATCTTTACGCTTCCTGACGGTTTTATATCAAACCAGCAGCCAATCAAATTGCACCACAGTAAAACTCTACACGACTAAATAAATTTCTATATTTCTAAATATGCATACAATAATTCTTATAGTCCCACATTAACTCAATTCTGTAAAAGTATTAATTCTGAACACAAAATCCAAATATACATTCTCCGTCAAAACATAAAAATGGCTCTAACACCACCATTAAGGGATCCATTCTATAAATGTACAGGTAGAATGCAATAACAACTGTACCATAGGAGCAGCATACATCTTCTAATAACTGTAAGTGCAGAGCCTCTATGTGCAGCAAACTTCTTCAGTTTAAGCTGACAAACTGTAGAAGCTCTGCATTAAATCCTCAACAGCAGCAGGGGGGTAAAAAGTAGGAAATTGTATGATATTCCATTCCATATGCTACTCAAGAACAACTTCAAATAGTCTACTGAAGGGCTGGGCGATATGGCCTATAAATAATATTGTGATATTTTTAGGCTATATCACGACACACGATATATGTCTCGATATATTTTGAAATATCCTCTAAAGCATTTCATAAATGCCCGATTTAACTCTTTGATGCATACAATCACACCAGTATGAGTCTAGTTGTCCCTGCAACATATGTCTGCATTAAAACATTCTTGTTTATATTCAATAGTGGTTTCTTTTGGAACAATTTAAAACTTGCGGGCAAAAAGGGGGAAATCACAACCAAGTTAAATTTAACAAAACAGTATTTATTCAAACCAGGAAATGGTTTTGCTGCAATCACTATTTGTACAACATCTTCCTTGCGATACCCAACCCACTGCCAGACGATGGAACCAATGCTGTTTCTTTTCAGAACCAATGCATCCGCCTCCATCTTCTATTACCGTTTCTGAACTCAACTCTAAACTCGCTTTGGTGCTTCACTTCTTTTGATCTCTCCAGGCTCTTTCCCTGTTCCCTCCGGGTACAAAAACACACGTCTCACCTATATACAGGGTTCATACACATTTTCACCAATAAATTTCCATGATTTCTCCATGCCTTTGAGGCAAATTTTCATGACCATACATTCTCTGAAACAACTCTGTATACATGAAAAATTAGAACAAAAATCAAAATTTACCACAGTATATTTTAGCTTAAATTAATGACAAGCTATGTGGTTTGATACAAAATAAACATTTATTTAAGTAACGCTGACACACCAGTAAGATGTTCACAGAATAAAATGTGTCAAACCCTGAGAATTGTGTAGTCCTAATTAACAAAAATGACTGGGGGGCAACGGGCAATGATGTTTGAAAAATAAATAAGTAAATAAAAGTGTCCAGTAACACTAACATTAACTTCAGAAGGCAGCAGTGTCAGAGAGAAACTGTCTTTTGGAATACAGAATTTTGTAACTAAGAAGATTTTAAACCAACTACGCCTCCTATTTACCATTAACCTAACTGAGCATTAACAGAAGATAACCTTCCCTGTTTGAATCCCCCAGAAACAATCCACACACTCAGGTTGGAGTCTGATGTTACCCCACGCAGAGAACAACATAACGTCAAGTGATGTGACTGATCTGCCCGAACATTAAAGTAATGTTTAACCCATTCGTGCGTACGGTCACACCGGTATTATCAGCCATTTAGTACATATGCTAACACCAGTGCGATTAGAACACGAGATTGGAAAAATTCTAGCTAATTTTAGCTTTGAGGAAACAACGATTTAACATAAAAAAATATAGCAAATGTGGCGATGAAAACAATGAGAAGCTTAAAACGCTAATGAAAACATAACGAACCATATAAGGTAACGCGCGCTACATAGCATAAAATAAGTTACGTGTGAAAGGGAACCACATATACTCTATTATACAGGTATTTCTGAAGCAAATTTCCATGACTTTTCCAAAACTTTCTGGGTTTATTTACTTTTCCAAAACTTCCCCAGGCCTGGAAATTGCTATTTTCAAATTCCATGATTTTTCTAGGTTTTTAATGACCGTACGAACCCTGTATGTAGAGTACGTCACACACACTCGCCCAGGAGAGTGGTCTGGATGGGCGGGCATGTGTGTGTGACGTATGTAAGTAAGCTTTTTTCTTTTTGTGTGTGTGAGAGAGCGAGATAAGCAAAACGCCAAAGCGAGTCTCATGCTGGTGGCTTAAAAAATTACGTGACAATTTATACTTGATGTTCGCCATATAGTCATTTACTACATCCCACGCAGAACAAGCCGCAATACATTGAGTATATTTGATATATTGCCCACCCCTACTCCACTGTATATTACCTTGATTACAACAGTATAGTGTGGCATAAAATCATTGAAGTTTTATGTGAAATAGACAATAAACCCACCTTTGAAAAGTGCTCTGAGAACATTCCTCTGTTTCTCCATATTCCTCATCCTCTGATTCAGTCTTTTGTCCACTGCCCTCCTCTTCTCTTCCACCTCCTGTAAGAGCTTTCTGTCCATTTCATAGTGACAACCACCATGTCCTGCCACCATCTCCTCTATCTTCTCCAGCAGCTCTGTGACCTGAGTGCCATCAGCCCTGTTCTTATTGTTGAGAACATGATACCTGTTCCCACATTTCTCTACAAGCCACTGGAGGGCCTTCCCTCCAGCCTCAATGTGCTGCTCAATGGTTGTGTCTCCCAGCCAGTCTCCCCTTGTGAACAGCACTATAGTGTGTCTCCACACTCTCTCACCCAGAAGCTCCATGTGTTCCTCAACTGAACTCTTTTTTTTCTCTGTGAATGATTTGCTCACATTAATGACCAGGAATAGAGTGTAGGGTCCTGGGGGACACAGAGACACACTGCGCACAATCTCCTGTTTATCCAGCTCTGGAGTTTCTGTTGCAGAATAACTGATCCACCAGCCTGGTGTGTCGATCACAGTGAGCTGCCTCCCAGCTACTTCACCCTGTCTCTTCACACACTGTGCACTTCTTATCACAGTGTCAAACTCCTCTCTTCCCAGGATGGTGTTTCCTGCTGAACTCTTCCCAGCAGATCTCCCCCCCAGCAGTACAATTCTCATCTCTGAGAGACGGTGTTCCTCTCCTGTCAGAAAGAAAGAAAGACAAAAATTAATTTCTCATCAGGAGTACTCACCTCTTTGTAGCTGTGAAATGGTGTGAAGTTGTTGTGAAATAGTTTTTATCACTGTCAATTTCAGACAGGGGCTGAGTGACTAGACACAAGATTTTGTGAACTTGAACCAATCAGTATCTCCAGGGATGGCTGGTGTAAATGGGCTAACAGGGCTAATCCCTCCCTATCTTTTACAATAAAGATGAGAAAATTATTGTTAAAAAACCTCAGAACAGATTTTTAAAAAATTTTGGTTGAACCTAGAGCAGCAACAGCACCAAATAGTCACAAGAAAAACACAGGATATATCTAAATGGGCTTATTTTTACAGCCCAAACACAGTGGCATCAGTTTCCATTCATCTTCTGTGTCAAGTGAGTGACATTTGTCGTGGCACGCCCCCTTGATTTGCTGATCATTTGGGCTAAATTCATTCAGCCCAGTACCCGGAAATCTCAGGCGGTCACGTGCCGGTTAATTTGAATGCCGTTTTCCATCCGAAACTATTGAGAAGTATCCGAGAAAGTCTGGGGAAACTAGACCATTTACTGTATCAGACTATATATTTGTCATCTAGAATACAAGTAACTGACATTGCACATTTCTTCTAATGATCACATGATCACGGCAAAAGTAGAGTGGCTAAAAAAAGAGTGGCTGTCGATAGGTAGCTAGTTAATAGCTGACATTAGCTATCACTAGCTCTCTAGCGAGATAACCTTTTCACTATTTGTCAACCAACATTAGCTAGCTAGTATTGTCAAATAGCTGTCAGTCAATATAATATAGTGATGATATAATGAAGGCTTATTTTGTTGGTTATAATAAGAGGTGATTTTGGACCTATCCCTCAAAGCTTTTAACAACGGTAGCTAAATGACAGGAAATACTCAGTTAAATGAATCCCTGAATATTCTTCAAATTTAGCTTATCGATCTAGCAAATTGAATATTAAAAAATCAGAATGATTCAACTTTTTACGTTGTTGCTGGATATTTTTTGTTCGGATCACTCCTCAAAGAACGGCCAACACTGCTTGTGACTAGCCACTAGTAGGAACTATTCGAGCCTTTGGGACTTTATACAAAAATCACCGGACTTCAATGACATGGTGATTAACCTGTTTGCGTCCCGGAAAGGTCGTCGATGTGAGTTTCTCTTCAAATAAGGTAGGCCCAAGCCTATAGACCTCTTAAAAGACCATCACACACGTTTCCTTTAGCTTTCCTGTCTACATATTGCCTGTCTCTCTTCTAGAATGACCGTTATTTTTGCTGTGGTTACCAAATTGTTCTATTCGGGACATGATGTTTGACACAATGTCTTGCAAAATGGTTGTGATAGAAACAGTTGCGGTATCGATTGGCAGTCGTTACAGTTGGAATGCGTTTTGTAGTACATCCCTAGGTGGAGCCTTTTCTGACATTGTAGGCTACATGACAGAGCCAAGAGTTTTTTGGCATCAGGCCATTCTTGTGAGTACTTCTCTATAGTGTTGTTGTAGAGCACTTGCTATAACAAGGTATATAGTGTTGTTGCTGTAACTTGGTGTTTGCATGTCACATACTAGGGGTCGTCATTTACACAGACAGTTAGCAGACATTCTTTTCCAGAGCAACTTACATCAGTTACAGGTTTTGACAATGTTATCCATTTATACAGCTGGATATTTACTGGGGCAATTGTGAATTAAGTACCTTGCCCAAGGGTACAGCAGCAGAGTGCCTGTGGGGAATCAACCCAGCAACCGTTCGGTTACAAGTCCTGCTGCTTAACCACTATGCTACACTGCCGCTCCATACCCCCATGATCAGTGTCTCTCAATAGAGGCTGATCTAAACACAGTGAGTGTTTAAAGTGAACAGCAGGGCCTCCCTGGAGTGTCTGTGCTGTAACTGTGTAGGACACAGACACTCAGGGCTGATGCTCCTGGGACCATCGTTTCTGTATCTCCGTATACAGCTCAATGGGAAAGCAGGAGAAAGGAAGAACAGATATATCACAATGTGACACTGCAGAATTCAGTATTAACTCAAACTTCAAAATTAATCTGTGAAAAGAATACTGAATCATAACACTCAAAACATTTTGGTGTTTCACAATAAGTAATTTAGCTCTAGTCATTCAGAGAAAATAAACGTACCTTTGAAAAGTGCTCGAAGAGACTTCCTCTGTTTCTGCACCTTCATCAGCCTCTGTTGTGCTCTTTCTTCCACTGCCCTCCTCTTCTCTTCCACCTTCTGTAAGAGCATTCTGTCCATTTCATAGTGACAGCCACCAAGTCCTGCCACCATCTCCTCTATCTTCTCCAGCAGCTCTGTGACCTGAGTGCCATCAGCCCTGTTCTTATTGTTGAGAACATGATACCTGTTCCCACATTTCTCTACAAGCCACTGGAGGGCCTTCCCTTCAGTCTCAAAGCGCTGCTCAATGCTTGTGTCTCCCAGCCAGTCTCCCCTGGTGAACAGCACTATAGTGTGTCTCCACACTCTCTCACTGAGAAGCTGCAGGTGTTCCTCCACTGATCTCCTGTGTGTCTCAGTGAATGATTTTCTCACATTAATGACCAGGAAGAGAGCACAGGGTCCTGGGGGGCACAGAGACACACTGCGCACAATCTCCTGTTTATCCAGCTCTGGAGTGTCCTGCACAGACTTACTTCTCCACCAGCCTGGTGTGTCGATCACAGTGAGCTGCCTCCCAGCTACTTCACCCTGTCTCTTCACACACTGTGCAGTTCTTATTCCACACTCAAACTCCTCTCTGCCCAGGATGGTGTTTCCTGCTGAACTCTTCCCAGCACATCTCCCCCCCAGCAGCACAATCCTCAGCTCTGAGAGACGGTGTTCCTCTCCTGTCAGAGACAAGAAAAGATAATACTTCACTCTTCATCAGGAGTATTCACATCTCTGTAAGTGTGGAATGGTGCAAAGTATTTTGTAGTAGTTAGTCTATACTTACAAGAGAACATTAAGAGGATATAAGACTTATCATTCTATTGGCCTTTCTGAATTATACCCCAAGTGAGTGACTGTATCTAACGTCACTGCAGTACATAATTAATTTACATGCACTTGAAGGTATCCATAGAATGCATACACATGCATTGAATGAAAGTACTTCACAAACAATACCTGGAAATTTTTGCTTTGAAGAATGGAATCGATACATCAATATTTATACATTTCTCTCAATTGAGAGCATAAGAGAGGTTTTTTCCCCACATTTAAATTCATGTAAGTCATCGCAAAACCATGGTAGCCATGCTCAACTGTAAAAATACCACTGTCTCAAAAAAAGTCTGTGTGTGTGTGTGTGTGTTTGTGTGTGTGTGTGTGTGTGTGTGTGTGTGTGTGTGTGTGTGTGTGTGTGTGTTTGTGTGTGTGTGTGTGTGTGTGTGTGTGTGTGTGTGCGTGTGTGTGTGTGTGCCTGTGTGTGTGTGTTTATCTATCAAAGGCTGGTGTCCTGCACTACATGTGGTCCCACTTTGGATGCTCTGCCTATCACACTACCACGCTATCACATTACCCTCTACAGGGTAAAGTAGGTACTGAAAATGGATCAGTGGGTTGAAATGACAAGTTCAATATCACACATTTTTTAGTTATATAGATATCAAGTGGAAACTGAAATGAAAAGCAAAATTGTACAAAGGTGCAGGCAACTGTACAAACATTAAGCTACATGCATCTGTCAGGGCTCCACCCCCTTTGCTGTGGTGTTTTTGTTTTTCCTGTCCATGTGCGTTTGTTTTCCTTGTGTTCTCATCCTGCCCCGCTCCCCGCCGGATCTCCCACCGCCTGCCTGCCTGCACACCTGCTTCCCATTCCCTCGTTAGCCCTGCTCTGTATCTTCCCTGTGTGTCCCTGTCCTGTTGCTAGTTCGTAGCAGCGTGTGTTCACCTGTTTTGTCCCCGCCGTTTTACATCTGTGCGCTATTCTCGTTTTCTGACCTGTTTGTTATTTGACCTAATTCCTGCCTGCCGCTCTGCCCTGATCGCCCGATTGTTCTGCCTGCCCGGTGTTTGACCCTGCCTGCTCCTGTTTCCCTGAACCTGGACTGCCCTCAGACTGCCTCTCTGGTTTTGACCCTGCTTGTTTTTCGTTTACGATCCTGCCTGTGATTAAATCAATCAGTCAATCAAAGTTTTATTGTCATATGCACAGTAAAGAAACAAGTTCCCTGTACAATGAAATTCTTCCTTTGCCTTCCACTTATGAGTGCCGTTAGGAGTAGAACACAAGAAACCACAAGAATTTAAGAAAGAAAAAATATAAAAAAGGTCCGAGAGTGTAAGAAAAAATAAATAAAGGATATATACATTAAATGTGCAAAAAGGGCATCAGTGCAGTGTAGGATGTGCAATGTTGATGCAATGTCAGTTCCATTCCATTGCACAGTTGGTTGCAGTGTGGGTGTGTATGTGTGAATGTATGCATGGGCTAGGCCGGGGAGGTATGTATTTGTGTATTTGACCCATTCAAGAGTCTGATGGCTGTTGGATAGAAGTTGTTCCTGAGTCTGGATGTTCTGCATTTCACACTTCTGTACCTCTTGCCAGAGGGTATAAGTGTGAACAGTTCGCACTGGGGGTGGGTGTAGTCCCTGACAATGGAGCAGGCTCTTTTGTGGACTCTTTGATGATAGATGTCCTGCAGAGAGGGTAGCTGTGTCCTAACAATCCTTTCAGCAGTTTTTACCACTCTGCAGACGCTTACGGTCCATTTCAGTGGTACTCCCATACCACACCGTGATGCAGCATGCAGGATCTGTGGTGACATGCCGAATTTCCTCTGCCTCCTCAGCATGTCACCACAGATCCTCAGCAACTTCTACAGCTGCATCATTGAAAGCATCTTGACCAGCTGCATCACGGTGTGGTATGGGAGTACCACTGAATAAATAAATAAATAAACATAAATAAGCTAAATAAATAAACTGCCTGGAATAATGAGGAACATTCACAACAATACTGGAAACATCATACTTTTATACGGTTGTCTTCCCAAGAACTCATGTGCCCACCCAGTGCAGTGACCCCCCACTTGTTCACAGTGAATTGAAGAGCAGTTCATCTCTCTGTAACAAGGAGTGAAAACTGCTCTCACATTCAGGGCTCTGATCATTACATTACAGACAGTTAGCAGACACTCTTTTTTAGAGTGACTTACATCAATTACAGGTTTTGACAATGTTATCCATTATACAGCTGGATATTTACTGGGGCAATTGTGAATTAAGTACCTTGCCCAAGGGCACAGCAGCAGAGTGCCCGTGGGTAATCAACCCAGCAACCTTTCGTTTCGTTACAAGTCCTGCAGCTTAACCACTATGCTACACTGCCGCTCCATACCCCCATAATCAGTGTCTCTCAATAGAGGCTAATCTAAACACAGTGAGCGTTTAAAGTGAACAGCAGGGCCTCCCTGGAGTGTCTGTGCTGTAACTGTGTAGGACATAGACACTCAGGGCTGATACTCCTGGGACCATAGTTTCTGTATCTCCGTATACAGCTCAATGGGAAAGCAGGAGAAAGGAAGAACAGATATATCACAATGTGAAACTGCAGAATTCAGTAGTAACTCAAACTTCAAAATTAATCTGTGAAAAGAATACTGAATCATAACGCTCAAAATATTTTGGTCTTTCACAATAAGTAATTTAGCTCTAGTCATACAGAGAAAATAAACGTACCTTTGAAAAGTGCTCGAAGAGACTTCCTCTGTTTCTGCACCTTCATCAGCCTCTGTCTCGCTCTTTCTTCCACTGCCCTCCTCTTCTCTTCCACCTCCTGTAAGAGCATTCTGTCCATTTCATAGTGACAGCCACCATTTCCTGCCACCATCTCCTCTATCTTCTTCAGCAGCTCTGTGACCTGGGTTCCATCAGCCCTGTTCTGATTGTTGAGAACATGATACCTGTTCCCACATTTCTCTACAAGCCACTGGAGGGCCTTCCCTCCAGCCTCAATGCGCTGCTCAATGGTTGTGTCTCCCAGCCAGACTCCCCTGGTGAACAGCACTATAGTGTGTCTCCACACTCTCTCACTGAGAAGATCCAGGTGTTCCTCCACTGATCTCCTGTATGTCTCTGTTAATGATCTGCTCAGATTAATGACCAAAAAGAGAGCATAGGGTCCCGGGGGACACAGAGACACACTGCGCACAATCTCCTGTTTATCCAGCTCTGGAGTGTCCTGTACAAAATTATCAGTCCACCAGCCTGGTGTGTCGATCACAGTGAGCTGCCTCCCAGCTACTTCACCCTGTCTCTTCACACACTGTGCAGTTCTTATTCCACACTCAAACTCCTCTCTGCCCAGGATGGTGTTTCCTGCTGAACTCTTCCCAGCACATCTCCCCCCCAGCAGCACAATCCTCAGCTCTGAGAGACGGTGTTCCTCTCCTGTCAGAGACAAGAAAAGATAATACTTCACTCTTCATCAGGAGTATTCACATCTCTGTAAGTGTGGAATGGTGCAAAGTATTTTGTAGTAGTTAGTCTATACTTACAAGAGAACATTAAGAGGATATAAGACTTATCATTCTATTGGCCTTTCTGAATTATACCCCAAGTGAGTGACTGTATCTAACGTCACTGCAGTACATAATTAATTTACATGCACTTGAAGGTATCCATAGAATGCATACACATGCATTGAATGAAAGTACTTCACAAACAATACCTGGAAATTTTTGCTTTGAAGAATGGAATCGATACATCAATATTTATACATTTCTCTCAATTGAGAGCATAAGAGAGGTTTTTTCCCCACATTTAAATTCATGTAAGTCATCGCAAAACCATGGTAGCCATGCTCAACTGTAAAAATACCACTGTCTCAAAAAAAGTCTGTGTGTGTGTGTGTGTGTTTGTGTGTGTGTGTGTGTGTGTGTGTGTGTGTGTGTGTGTGTGTGTGTGTGTGTGTTTGTGTGTGTGTGTGTGTGTGTGTGTGTGTGTGTGTGTGTGCGTGTGTGTGTGTGTGCCTGTGTGTGTGTGTTTATCTATCAAAGGCTGGTGTCCTGCACTACATGTGGTCCCACTTTGGATGCTCTGCCTATCACACTACCACGCTATCACATTACCCTCTACAGGGTAAAGTAGGTACTGAAAATGGATCAGTGGGTTGAAATGACAAGTTCAATATCACACATTTTTTAGTTATATAGATATCAAGTGGAAACTGAAATGAAAAGCAAAATTGTACAAAGGTGCAGGCAACTGTACAAACATTAAGCTACATGCATCTGTCAGGGCTCCACCCCCTTTGCTGTGGTGTTTTTGTTTTTCCTGTCCATGTGCGTTTGTTTTCCTTGTGTTCTCATCCTGCCCCGCTCCCCGCCGGATCTCCCACCGCCTGCCTGCCTGCACACCTGCTTCCCATTCCCTCGTTAGCCCTGCTCTGTATCTTCCCTGTGTGTCCCTGTCCTGTTGCTAGTTCGTAGCAGCGTGTGTTCACCTGTTTTGTCCCCGCCGTTTTACATCTGTGCGCTATTCTCGTTTTCTGACCTGTTTGTTATTTGACCTAATTCCTGCCTGCCGCTCTGCCCTGATCGCCCGATTGTTCTGCCTGCCCGGTGTTTGACCCTGCCTGCTCCTGTTTCCCTGAACCTGGACTGCCCTCAGACTGCCTCTCTGGTTTTGACCCTGCTTGTTTTTCGTTTACGATCCTGCCTGTGATTAAATCAATCAGTCAATCAAAGTTTTATTGTCATATGCACAGTAAAGAAACAAGTTCCCTGTACAATGAAATTCTTCCTTTGCCTTCCACTTATGAGTGCCGTTAGGAGTAGAACACAAGAAACCACAAGAATTTAAGAAAGAAAAAATATAAAAAAGGTCCGAGAGTGTAAGAAAAAATAAATAAAGGATATATACATTAAATGTGCAAAAAGGGCATCAGTGCAGTGTAGGATGTGCAATGTTGATGCAATGTCAGTTCCATTCCATTGCACAGTTGGTTGCAGTGTGGGTGTGTATGTGTGAATGTATGCATGGGCTAGGCCGGGGAGGTATGTATTTGTGTATTTGACCCATTCAAGAGTCTGATGGCTGTTGGATAGAAGTTGTTCCTGAGTCTGGATGTTCTGCATTTCACACTTCTGTACCTCTTGCCAGAGGGTATAAGTGTGAACAGTTCGCACTGGGGGTGGGTGTAGTCCCTGACAATGGAGCAGGCTCTTTTGTGGACTCTTTGATGATAGATGTCCTGCAGAGAGGGTAGCTGTGTCCTAACAATCCTTTCAGCAGTTTTTACCACTCTGCAGACGCTTACGGTCCATTTCAGTGGTACTCCCATACCACACCGTGATGCAGCATGCAGGATCTGTGGTGACATGCCGAATTTCCTCTGCCTCCTCAGCATGTCACCACAGATCCTCAGCAACTTCTACAGCTGCATCATTGAAAGCATCTTGACCAGCTGCATCACGGTGTGGTATGGGAGTACCACTGAATAAATAAATAAATAAACATAAATAAGCTAAATAAATAAACTGCCTGGAATAATGAGGAACATTCACAACAATACTGGAAACATCATACTTTTATACGGTTGTCTTCCCAAGAACTCATGTGCCCACCCAGTGCAGTGACCCCCCACTTGTTCACAGTGAATTGAAGAGCAGTTCATCTCTCTGTAACAAGGAGTGAAAACTGCTCTCACATTCAGGGCTCTGATCATTACATTACAGACAGTTAGCAGACACTCTTTTTTAGAGTGACTTACATCAATTACAGGTTTTGACAATGTTATCCATTATACAGCTGGATATTTACTGGGGCAATTGTGAATTAAGTACCTTGCCCAAGGGCACAGCAGCAGAGTGCCCGTGGGTAATCAACCCAGCAACCTTTCGTTTCGTTACAAGTCCTGCAGCTTAACCACTATGCTACACTGCCGCTCCATACCCCCATAATCAGTGTCTCTCAATAGAGGCTAATCTAAACACAGTGAGCGTTTAAAGTGAACAGCAGGGCCTCCCTGGAGTGTCTGTGCTGTAACTGTGTAGGACATAGACACTCAGGGCTGATACTCCTGGGACCATAGTTTCTGTATCTCCGTATACAGCTCAATGGGAAAGCAGGAGAAAGGAAGAACAGATATATCACAATGTGAAACTGCAGAATTCAGTAGTAACTCAAACTTCAAAATTAATCTGTGAAAAGAATACTGAATCATAACGCTCAAAATATTTTGGTCTTTCACAATAAGTAATTTAGCTCTAGTCATACAGAGAAAATAAACGTACCTTTGAAAAGTGCTCGAAGAGACTTCCTCTGTTTCTGCACCTTCATCAGCCTCTGTCTCGCTCTTTCTTCCACTGCCCTCCTCTTCTCTTCCACCTCCTGTAAGAGCATTCTGTCCATTTCATAGTGACAGCCACCATTTCCTGCCACCATCTCCTCTATCTTCTTCAGCAGCTCTGTGACCTGGGTTCCATCAGCCCTGTTCTGATTGTTGAGAACATGATACCTGTTCCCACATTTCTCTACAAGCCACTGGAGGGCCTTCCCTCCAGCCTCAATGCGCTGCTCAATGGTTGTGTCTCCCAGCCAGACTCCCCTGGTGAACAGCACTATAGTGTGTCTCCACACTCTCTCACTGAGAAGATCCAGGTGTTCCTCCACTGATCTCCTGTATGTCTCTGTTAATGATCTGCTCAGATTAATGACCAAAAAGAGAGCATAGGGTCCCGGGGGACACAGAGACACACTGCGCACAATCTCCTGTTTATCCAGCTCTGGAGTGTCCTGTACAAAATTATCAGTCCACCAGCCTGGTGTGTCGATCACAGTGAGCTGCCTCCCAGCTACTTCACCCTGTCTCTTCACACACTGTGCAGTTCTTATTCCACACTCAAACTCCTCTCTGCCCAGGATGGTGTTTCCTGCTGAACTCTTCCCAGCACATCTCCCCCCCAGCAGCACAATCCTCAGCTCTGAGAGACGGTGTTCCTCTCCTGTCAGAGACAAGAAAAGATAATACTTCACTCTTCATCAGGAGTATTCACATCTCTGTAAGTGTGGAATGGTGCAAAGTATTTTGTAGTAGTTAGTCTATACTTACAAGAGAACATTAAGAGGATATAAGACTTATCATTCTATTGGCCTTTCTGAATTATACCCCAAGTGAGTGACTGTATCTAACGTCACTGCAGTACATAATTAATTTACATGCACTTGAAGGTATCCATAGAATGCATACACATGCATTGAATGAAAGTACTTCACAAACAATACCTGGAAATTTTTGCTTTGAAGAATGGAATCGATACATCAATATTTATACATTTCTCTCAATTGAGAGCATAAGAGAGGTTTTTTCCCCACATTTAAATTCATGTAAGTCATCGCAAAACCATGGTAGCCATGCTCAACTGTAAAAATACCACTGTCTCAAAAAAAGTCTGTGTGTGTGTGTGTGTGTTTGTGTGTGTGTGTGTGTGTGTGTGTGTGTGTGTGTGTGTGTGTGTGTGTGTGTGTGTGTGTGTGTGTTTGTGTGTGTGTGTGTGTGTGTGTGTGTGTGTGTGTGTGTGTGCGTGTGTGTGTGTGTGCCTGTGTGTGTGTGTTTATCTATCAAAGGCTGGTGTCCTGCACTACATGTGGTCCCACTTTGGATGCTCTGCCTATCACACTACCACGCTATCACATTACCCTCTACAGGGTAAAGTAGGTACTGAAAATGGATCAGTGGGTTGAAATGACAAGTTCAATATCACACATTTTTTAGTTATATAGATATCAAGTGGAAACTGAAATGAAAAGCAAAATTGTACAAAGGTGCAGGCAACTGTACAAACATTAAGCTACATGCATCTGTCAGGGCTCCACCCCCTTTGCTGTGGTGTTTTTGTTTTTCCTGTCCATGTGCGTTTGTTTTCCTTGTGTTCTCATCCTGCCCCGCTCCCCGCCGGATCTCCCACCGCCTGCCTGCCTGCACACCTGCTTCCCATTCCCTCGTTAGCCCTGCTCTGTATCTTCCCTGTGTGTCCCTGTCCTGTTGCTAGTTCGTAGCAGCGTGTGTTCACCTGTTTTGTCCCCGCCGTTTTACATCTGTGCGCTATTCTCGTTTTCTGACCTGTTTGTTATTTGACCTAATTCCTGCCTGCCGCTCTGCCCTGATCGCCCGATTGTTCTGCCTGCCCGGTGTTTGACCCTGCCTGCTCCTGTTTCCCTGAACCTGGACTGCCCTCAGACTGCCTCTCTGGTTTTGACCCTGCTTGTTTTTCGTTTACGATCCTGCCTGTGATTAAATCAATCAGTCAATCAAAGTTTTATTGTCATATGCACAGTAAAGAAACAAGTTCCCTGTACAATGAAATTCTTCCTTTGCCTTCCACTTATGAGTGCCGTTAGGAGTAGAACACAAGAAACCACAAGAATTTAAGAAAGAAAAAATATAAAAAAGGTCCGAGAGTGTAAGAAAAAATAAATAAAGGATATATACATTAAATGTGCAAAAAGGGCATCAGTGCAGTGTAGGATGTGCAATGTTGATGCAATGTCAGTTCCATTCCATTGCACAGTTGGTTGCAGTGTGGGTGTGTATGTGTGAATGTATGCATGGGCTAGGCCGGGGAGGTATGTATTTGTGTATTTGACCCATTCAAGAGTCTGATGGCTGTTGGATAGAAGTTGTTCCTGAGTCTGGATGTTCTGCATTTCACACTTCTGTACCTCTTGCCAGAGGGTATAAGTGTGAACAGTTCGCACTGGGGGTGGGTGTAGTCCCTGACAATGGAGCAGGCTCTTTTGTGGACTCTTTGATGATAGATGTCCTGCAGAGAGGGTAGCTGTGTCCTAACAATCCTTTCAGCAGTTTTTACCACTCTGCAGACGCTTACGGTCCATTTCAGTGGTACTCCCATACCACACCGTGATGCAGCATGCAGGATCTGTGGTGACATGCCGAATTTCCTCTGCCTCCTCAGCATGTCACCACAGATCCTCAGCAACTTCTACAGCTGCATCATTGAAAGCATCTTGACCAGCTGCATCACGGTGTGGTATGGGAGTACCACTGAATAAATAAATAAATAAACATAAATAAGCTAAATAAATAAACTGCCTGGAATAATGAGGAACATTCACAACAATACTGGAAACATCATACTTTTATACGGTTGTCTTCCCAAGAACTCATGTGCCCACCCAGTGCAGTGACCCCCCACTTGTTCACAGTGAATTGAAGAGCAGTTCATCTCTCTGTAACAAGGAGTGAAAACTGCTCTCACATTCAGGGCTCTGATCATTACATTACAGACAGTTAGCAGACACTCTTTTTTAGAGTGACTTACATCAATTACAGGTTTTGACAATGTTATCCATTATACAGCTGGATATTTACTGGGGCAATTGTGAATTAAGTACCTTGCCCAAGGGCACAGCAGCAGAGTGCCCGTGGGTAATCAACCCAGCAACCTTTCGTTTCGTTACAAGTCCTGCAGCTTAACCACTATGCTACACTGCCGCTCCATACCCCCATAATCAGTGTCTCTCAATAGAGGCTAATCTAAACACAGTGAGCGTTTAAAGTGAACAGCAGGGCCTCCCTGGAGTGTCTGTGCTGTAACTGTGTAGGACATAGACACTCAGGGCTGATACTCCTGGGACCATAGTTTCTGTATCTCCGTATACAGCTCAATGGGAAAGCAGGAGAAAGGAAGAACAGATATATCACAATGTGAAACTGCAGAATTCAGTAGTAACTCAAACTTCAAAATTAATCTGTGAAAAGAATACTGAATCATAACGCTCAAAATATTTTGGTCTTTCACAATAAGTAATTTAGCTCTAGTCATACAGAGAAAATAAACGTACCTTTGAAAAGTGCTCGAAGAGACTTCCTCTGTTTCTGCACCTTCATCAGCCTCTGTCTCGCTCTTTCTTCCACTGCCCTCCTCTTCTCTTCCACCTCCTGTAAGAGCATTCTGTCCATTTCATAGTGACAGCCACCATTTCCTGCCACCATCTCCTCTATCTTCTTCAGCAGCTCTGTGACCTGGGTTCCATCAGCCCTGTTCTGATTGTTGAGAACATGATACCTGTTCCCACATTTCTCTACAAGCCACTGGAGGGCCTTCCCTCCAGCCTCAATGCGCTGCTCAATGGTTGTGTCTCCCAGCCAGACTCCCCTGGTGAACAGCACTATAGTGTGTCTCCACACTCTCTCACTGAGAAGATCCAGGTGTTCCTCCACTGATCTCCTGTATGTCTCTGTTAATGATCTGCTCAGATTAATGACCAAAAAGAGAGCATAGGGTCCCGGGGGACACAGAGACACACTGCGCACAATCTCCTGTTTATCCAGCTCTGGAGTGTCCTGTACAAAATTATCAGTCCACCAGCCTGGTGTGTCGATCACAGTGAGCTGCCTCCCAGCTACTTCACCCTGTCTCTTCACACACTGTGCAGTTCTTATTCCACACTCAAACTCCTCTCTGCCCAGGATGGTGTTTCCTGCTGAACTCTTCCCAGCACATCTCCCCCCCAGCAGCACAATCCTCAGCTCTGAGAGACGGTGTTCCTCTCCTGTCAGAGACAAGAAAAGATAATACTTCACTCTTCATCAGGAGTATTCACATCTCTGTAAGTGTGGAATGGTGCAAAGTATTTTGTAGTAGTTAGTCTATACTTACAAGAGAACATTAAGAGGATATAAGACTTATCATTCTATTGGCCTTTCTGAATTATACCCCAAGTGAGTGACTGTATCTAACGTCACTGCAGTACATAATTAATTTACATGCACTTGAAGGTATCCATAGAATGCATACACATGCATTGAATGAAAGTACTTCACAAACAATACCTGGAAATTTTTGCTTTGAAGAATGGAATCGATACATCAATATTTATACATTTCTCTCAATTGAGAGCATAAGAGAGGTTTTTTCCCCACATTTAAATTCATGTAAGTCATCGCAAAACCATGGTAGCCATGCTCAACTGTAAAAATACCACTGTCTCAAAAAAAGTCTGTGTGTGTGTGTGTGTGTTTGTGTGTGTGTGTGTGTGTGTGTGTGTGTGTGTGTGTGTGTGTGTGTGTGTGTGTGTGTGTGTGTGTGTGTGTTTGTGTGTGTGTGTGTGTGTGTGTGTGTGTGTGTGTGTGTGTGCGTGTGTGTGTGTGTGCCTGTGTGTGTGTGTTTATCTATCAAAGGCTGGTGTCCTGCACTACATGTGGTCCCACTTTGGATGCTCTGCCTATCACACTACCACGCTATCACATTACCCTCTACAGGGTAAAGTAGGTACTGAAAATGGATCAGTGGGTTGAAATGACAAGTTCAATATCACACATTTTTTAGTTATATAGATATCAAGTGGAAACTGAAATGAAAAGCAAAATTGTACAAAGGTGCAGGCAACTGTACAAACATTAAGCTACATGCATCTGTCAGGGCTCCACCCCCTTTGCTGTGGTGTTTTTGTTTTTCCTGTCCATGTGCGTTTGTTTTCCTTGTGTTCTCATCCTGCCCCGCTCCCCGCCGGATCTCCCACCGCCTGCCTGCCTGCACACCTGCTTCCCATTCCCTCGTTAGCCCTGCTCTGTATCTTCCCTGTGTGTCCCTGTCCTGTTGCTAGTTCGTAGCAGCGTGTGTTCACCTGTTTTGTCCCCGCCGTTTTACATCTGTGCGCTATTCTCGTTTTCTGACCTGTTTGTTATTTGACCTAATTCCTGCCTGCCGCTCTGCCCTGATCGCCCGATTGTTCTGCCTGCCCGGTGTTTGACCCTGCCTGCTCCTGTTTCCCTGAACCTGGACTGCCCTCAGACTGCCTCTCTGGTTTTGACCCTGCTTGTTTTTCGTTTACGATCCTGCCTGTGATTAAATCAATCAGTCAATCAAAGTTTTATTGTCATATGCACAGTAAAGAAACAAGTTCCCTGTACAATGAAATTCTTCCTTTGCCTTCCACTTATGAGTGCCGTTAGGAGTAGAACACAAGAAACCACAAGAATTTAAGAAAGAAAAAATATAAAAAAGGTCCGAGAGTGTAAGAAAAAATAAATAAAGGATATATACATTAAATGTGCAAAAAGGGCATCAGTGCAGTGTAGGATGTGCAATGTTGATGCAATGTCAGTTCCATTCCATTGCACAGTTGGTTGCAGTGTGGGTGTGTATGTGTGAATGTATGCATGGGCTAGGCCGGGGAGGTATGTATTTGTGTATTTGACCCATTCAAGAGTCTGATGGCTGTTGGATAGAAGTTGTTCCTGAGTCTGGATGTTCTGCATTTCACACTTCTGTACCTCTTGCCAGAGGGTATAAGTGTGAACAGTTCGCACTGGGGGTGGGTGTAGTCCCTGACAATGGAGCAGGCTCTTTTGTGGACTCTTTGATGATAGATGTCCTGCAGAGAGGGTAGCTGTGTCCTAACAATCCTTTCAGCAGTTTTTACCACTCTGCAGACGCTTACGGTCCATTTCAGTGGTACTCCCATACCACACCGTGATGCAGCATGCAGGATCTGTGGTGACATGCCGAATTTCCTCTGCCTCCTCAGCATGTCACCACAGATCCTCAGCAACTTCTACAGCTGCATCATTGAAAGCATCTTGACCAGCTGCATCACGGTGTGGTATGGGAGTACCACTGAATAAATAAATAAATAAACATAAATAAGCTAAATAAATAAACTGCCTGGAATAATGAGGAACATTCACAACAATACTGGAAACATCATACTTTTATACGGTTGTCTTCCCAAGAACTCATGTGCCCACCCAGTGCAGTGACCCCCCACTTGTTCACAGTGAATTGAAGAGCAGTTCATCTCTCTGTAACAAGGAGTGAAAACTGCTCTCACATTCAGGGCTCTGATCATTACATTACAGACAGTTAGCAGACACTCTTTTTTAGAGTGACTTACATCAATTACAGGTTTTGACAATGTTATCCATTATACAGCTGGATATTTACTGGGGCAATTGTGAATTAAGTACCTTGCCCAAGGGCACAGCAGCAGAGTGCCCATGGGGAATCAACCCAGCAACCTTTCGGTTACAAGTCCTGCAGCTTAACCACTATGCTACACTGCCGCTCCATACCCCCATAATCAGTGTCTCTCAATAGAGGCTAATCTAAACACAGTGAGCGTTTAAAGTGAACAGCAGGGCCTCCCTGGAGTGTCTGTGCTGTAACTGTGTAGGACATAGACACTCAGGGCTGATACTCCTGGGACCATAGTTTCTGTATCTCCGTATACAGCTCAATGGGAAAGCAGGAGAAAGGAAGAACAGATATATGACAATGTGAAACTGCAGAATTCAGTAGTAACTCAAACTTCAAAATTAATCTGTGAAAAGAATACTGAATCATAACGCTCAAAATATTTTGGTCTTTCACAATAAGTAATTTAGCTCTAGTCATACAGAGAAAATAAACGTACCTTTGAAAAGTGCTCGAAGAGACTTCCTCTGTTTCTGCACCTTCATCAGCCTCTGTCTCGCTCTTTCTTCCACTGCCCTCCTCTTCTCTTCCACCTCCTGTAAGAGCATTCTGTCCATTTCATAGTGACAGCCACCATTTCCTGCCACCATCTCCTCTATCTTCTTCAGCAGCTCTGTGACCTGGGTTCCATCAGCCCTGTTCTGATTGTTGAGAACATGATACCTGTTCCCACATTTCTCTACAAGCCACTGGAGGGCCTTCCCTCCAGCCTCAATGCGCTGCTCAATGGTTGTGTCTCCCAGCCAGACTCCCCTGGTGAACAGCACTATAGTGTGTCTCCACACTCTCTCACTGAGAAGATCCAGGTGTTCCTCCACTGATCTCCTGTATGTCTCTGTTAATGATCTGCTCAGATTAATGACCAAAAAGAGAGCATAGGGTCCCGGGGGACACAGAGACACACTGCGCACAATCTCCTGTTTATCCAGCTCTGGAGTGTCCTGTACAAAATTATCAGTCCACCAGCCTGGTGTGTCGATCACAGTGAGCTGCCTCCCAGCTACTTCACCCTGTCTCTTCACACACTGTGCAGTTCTTATTCCACACTCAAACTCCTCTCTGCCCAGGATGGTGTTTCCTGATGAACTCTTCCCAACACATCTCCCCCCCAGCAGCACAATCCTCAGCTCTGAGAGACAATGTTCCTCTCCTGTCAGAAACATATAGTTTATTCCATATCAGGGATGTTTACACACATTGTGATCTAACAGTCCAGAACTGAACTGTGAAACAAGCTGAATGAAGGATTAATATAGCAGTGATGGTACTGTTACACATTAGCAAATACATTAAGTAATAATTTCCCTCAAGGTTTAAGATAGTTTAACGACTGATTTAGTCAGAAAGAATTAACAGACTCACTCTGAAGGGAGGTTACACCACCAGCCGCCATCGCTTTCCCTCTCTGTTCCTTTCCTTGTCTACAAAGTCGTCTGTAATAATGAAAACATAATTATAATTATTATGGTTGCTTAAAAAAATGTAGTTGTTCATTTCTGATCAGGATCTCATAGATTAAGCTCACATCACTTCCAGCGTGAACTTCTGGATGCTTATGGAGGCTGAAGGATGAATTCATGATACACTGATAAAATGATACAGTGATGAATCTGCACGTCTGGTTTTCAACCAACTAAAGAGGGTTCATATTACACCTCTCTTTGTTTTGCTCCACTAGCTCCCTGTAGCTGCAAGTTGAAGTCCCTGATGCTTGCGTTCAGGACGACCAACAAAAGTGCACCTACCTACCTGAACTCAGTATTACAGAATCAGAATAGACTTTATTGTCATTGCACGGTGGGGGTACAACGAAATTATTACAAGCCTATGTTTCCTCCCCTGCTTTGCTACTGAATGGCATCTGGTGGTCCCATTACATCATGCCACAAACTCACTATCCAGAACTTTCTCTGCTGTTATCCCCCAATGGTGGAAGAACGTCCACACTTCATCCGTTCTGCCGAGTCCCTCACTGTCTTCAAGAAACATCTGAAGATAAAGCTCTTCCACTCTGACTTGATCACCTGAAACACTACCATCTAAGGCAATTTCTCATGTCTCAAAACTGTTTCCCTTAAAAAATCTTATCCAATGTTTAAATGCACTTGTCATCTCTACCAGCTAGCTTGTACCTTGTCTGGCTAACTATTGAAACCTGGTCATACAGGGCTTCTAATATTGCTGACTCCTTATGGTTTTTGATTGTGTTGTACTCTGCCTCACTTGTTAGTCGCTTTGGATAAAAGCATCTGCAAAATGCATAAATAAATGTAATGAATCTTCTGATATATTTGCACGCTCCCCTGAAACTATTTTTAATACTACAAATCCCACAGTGCACCAGGAGCGCAAACGGTGGATGGGCATGAGTCAGGGTGCTGAGAGCGGTGTGATGAGGGGACCCCGGCAGGAAGAAGCCAGCTGTGTTCTGCCACCGCAGACTCCTGCTCATTGCCAGCAACTCACACACTCAGTCTCTACCCTGCGCCTGGGCTGCAGGACTGAGTCAGTCAGGAGCCCCAGTGATTTTAATCTGACCTCTTTTATGTACATACATTGGCATTCATAATGAAAGTATTTTTAAACAATTTTATATTCTTATGATTAAATATGAGCAGTTATTTTTTACAGTAGATAGGAACATAAATAATATTTAATTAATACTTAGTTTACAATATTGATTGCTAACATGTAACAACATATTCTCTATTGTCTCATATTGTCTCATATTGTCTCAAACTTACCAACCTGTGTGATGAATTCCTGTCCTCACTTCTCTGTACTCCAAAATTCAGCTTCAGTTTCACTTCTTCCTTTCAAATCCACATCAGTAGGAAACTGCAAAAAATCAACTATTTTTGATAACGAAACTGACAAACAAGATACAACTGGATATGTCAAGGATACTTGATCCTTACTTTTAAAACAACAAAACCTCTCATAAAAAGATACAGTAGCACTGCTCAGTATTTGCCTGTCATTTCCGTTATCTTTCTGTGGTCAGACTCAGTCATACAGATGAGAACTCCAACACAGGGGACTTCCTGCTGAAAACGAAATTCTGTCACTGAGCTGTCAGCTCAAAAAGTTCTGCGAAGAAGCTGCAAAACATTTTCTCACCAAAGTGATGTTCACTGATACTGTCACTGCTTTACTAAATGTGATTCCCAAACCTGTGCATCTCCGACAACCTTCACAACCCCTCTTCTCAAACCGAAGCAAAGACACCTCTTTTCATAGGTCATGTTTCTACTTAAAAAAAGACTAAATTAGGCTGAATGTGGAATGAATGAAAGTAGAAATAAGATTAAAAGGCTGACAGTATTCTGGCCACTGGCCTCTGCATTAGCCTCTCTGCATCACCCTGTCTGCTTCCTGTTTAGGTTACCCCTCTGTGGTCAGGTAGACATGCTTGCAAACATGTCGACAGTGTTTTTGAAGACCAAACAAGTTTCACTTGGTCATCATACAGTTTCAGGCCGCACAGTGCAGCAGGAGAAAATGCTGTCAGGATATACACATCCACCTGATGCTATCTGAGATCTATGCCACCTATCTGAGACACAAGTCCAGAGCATAGAGAGAGGTAAAATAAAGGGACTCTGGCCAACCTACCCACCCTTCCAAACTGCAGAACAAAGCCAGTTTGTTCCACTGATGTGGGCTCCTGGCTATTGCAGGCAAATCATGTAGATGTTTTCCGCCGCATGCATTTATGACTCTCTGAGTAAAAGGATTCCTCCTACTGTCAATGTGAAATTGACCTCCAACTAATTTCCACCTTGGCTGTAGTAATCAAGTCTCTTTCATGGTGCACACACTCCAGTGTTCTCACTTCCATGAGGTAATCCTGCCTCACATCGTTATTGGCAACATGGCACATTTCATTTGCCAGATGTCTGCTCAAATATGGATTCCATTTAAATCCTCTCTAATCATTCTAGTAGCTTCCATACTGTTAGTATTGCTTCCAAGTGTGTTCATTTCATCTCCAAGTTTAGTATCAGAAAATGTAAATGATGTAAATATTGAACAACTGATCTCTGGTCCGTAAGGAGCTCTACTTCCAACATCTTTGATCAGATGACGTCCCTCTTATTAGTACCATTTGCATTCTATGCTGAAACTAATTTCTTAACCTACTTTAACACAGCTCCATTAAGTCTTATTGAGTTCAGCCACAAACCAAGTCACTTAGGCGGTACATTGTTGAACAATCTTTGAAAATCCAGATCATAAACCCAATCTGAGTCAATACATGTATGAGTTTCCTCAAAGATGTTCAGGAGAATTTTTCCAGGAAGATATGTAACATGTCTTTAGATAGATTGCAAAAGTTACACTAACTGGCCTGCAGTTCCCTGGATCAGTGCAATCCCCTTTCTGATACATTGGTATTACACAACCTTATCTCCAATCATCATCATTTTCTCCAATCTCTCTTTCAAGAGATTGTGCAAAGGACAGGTCATGTAAAATCAGTTTCAATTTTCTTGTCATCAAAGCACACAAAACCTTCCTTCACTAAAACATATTTTACAGTATGTATATTTTATGTATTTCTGCAGCTCTTTATTCTGTTAATTACAGTTTAGAGAGAGATAGAGTTTCCATACATACCTTGCTAAAACAGCACCCCTCTGCCTAGTCCCAAAAAACAAGGAGGTCCGTAACACTAACCGCCACTCCCGCAGATTGGGGAGGCTCCTCAGGTAGCGTCTGTGTTCTGAATGTGAATGCAGGAGTGAAAGCGAAAGTTTTTGTGTTCTGTGTCTCATTGAGAGCCAGTATGGGCCTGTTTCTTTACACAGTTTTACTTTGTTCGTGTTATTCTGTCTTTAATCCGATTCGCTTATTTTTTTATTTTAATTCATTGATACACTGTTGTATCTGTGACAACGATTTACAAATAAAGCATTAACTGTTACAGCATGAATCACTGCTACAGATATGTAACCAGGTTGTATCCAGGTTGGTTTTGCATCCCTTACCTGAACAACATCGTGCCACTTGTATTGAAAGAGAAGCCTAACAACTAATGGCAATGTGAAGGGAGAAGCCCCTCAGTAAATATCCAGCTGTAGAAATGGATAACATTGTAAAGAACTGTAACCTATGTAAGTCGCTTTGGATAAAAGCGTCTGCCAAATGGATAAATGTAAAAATGTAAATGTAGAAGCCAAAGGCAAGCGAAAGATCCTTATTATCGACTAGATAAACCTCAGATACACACAGTCACTTTGAAGAGAAGTGCTGAGGACAACTGAGCAAAAATGGTGTTTGGGAGACACCAGAATGCATGTTGTGTATTCACTGTGCATACTTAAAGCAGATCAGAGATACTCTTTCAGAGACAGTGTGCATGGGGGGGTGTGTGACATTCTGATGTTCATAAGATTTACCTATACAGGTTGGAAAGCTGAGAACAGTCCTTTAAAGTGTTAAACAGATACACAGTCATTTAGCATAATGTTCTAATTCCCTACACACTGCAGTATTCAACACAGATCTTAGACACCATTCAACACAAAGTTGAGGCACTGTTCAACACAGAGCTTAGATATTGGTCAACAGAGACAGTGGACACCACACAACACAGAGCCTATGCTGTTCAATAAAGAAAGATATCACTTCTATCAGAACTGTCAACTTTGCCCCTGATCAGTGGCTGTTCAGGAGTTATCTTCTGCCAAGTTCCAATGTTCAGGGGGAATGTTGAGTAAATGTTCAACCCAATGTGCCCATTGCAATCAGTTACTTGACTTATACAGACATTGAAACTACTACATCTGACATCTCTCTCATCTCATTTTCTTTGTGATTATGTGCTATTTTCTATTAAGTCTTCAGATTTTTTTAAATATTTACTACAGTGGTTATTTCTGTGTCTCCTCTTGCCTGATTTCATGGCCAAACAAGTAGCAGTTTAAACAAGTTCCTCATACAGTAACAAGTTCACTGAGTTCTATTAACACTAAATTCTTTGCTCCGTCAAGCCCTCCCACCCCCCTGGAGGGCTTCATATTTTACACATTGTACTCACTAGTGCCCAGGCAGGTTTTGGTCTGACTTCATATTACACATATTATACTCACTTGTACACAGGTTCTTACTGGTCTCCCTTTTCTTCACATTAAACAGGCTGTACTCACCTGTTCCAGAGTTTCTGTGCAGACTCTGGGTTCCTTCTCTGCCCAGCGCTCACATATTCTCCTCTATCAGTATCACAGCAAAGTGTGAACTGTTTATTTTCAATGTCGTGCTCTCATCTGTAGCTGCTTACTGAATGTTCCAGTGAGTCTGTCATCTGATATGAAAACAAGTTCATCTGCATAGGTCTTTAATGCTATAATATGCTTACGGTCAAGGGTTATATTAAGGACTTTGGTTTATTTGGCAATGAATACATTTAATTGGTGTTTGATTTTATGGCTTAGGTTCTTACCACCTCTGACTGTGAGAATGTAGCCAAGGGTTTTTTTTAATGGACTTCAGTTTGTTTGGCAATAAAGTTTCTGATTTTATGGCTTAGCTTCTTACTGCCTCTGAATGTCATAGTTCACACTATTAACACCCTGTAGGGCCACATATGAAATATACTTTATGTATTATAAATCTAAAGTAGTCACTATGTAGGTACCTGTGTACAGATGAGTACAATCTGTATGTATACAGTAATAGGAATGTATGTACCTGTGTACAGGTGAGTTCAGTCTGTATACTGTAATATGAAGTGATGTTATAGCAGTAAGTACCTGATTACGGGTGAGTGCAGTCTGTATACAGCAATATGTAGTGACTTTAGACCAGTAAGTACGTGAGTAAGGTGATCACAATCTGCTGGAGGTAGAACAAAACAGTGTCAACGACAATGCCAAGATTACAGAACATGAAATTAAAAGGTTTTAAAACTGTGCTGGGTTTCATTAAAATAGCAGACTCAATCAATTCTTTTTGCAACTTTGTAAAACAGTATATTTTTGGGCAAGGTTGCTGGAGGAGAAGGGACCCTACAATGGGTATTTGGTGTGTGGCCCACTGGTGTGTGGACACGCCCTGGCCCTATACCAATCCTTACCCCAGCTACGGGTCAAATGATGCTGCTGCCTTGCAACTCGACCCAGTCAATGTCAAAAGCTAGGGGACCAACCCGACAGAAAGGGGTCCCTGAAGGAGTTGCGCCCTCAGTTTCACATAGTAAATCGACAAAGATATGAAGTCACAGCAAAGCAGCACCAGAGTTAAAGCCCCTGACTTGTCCAAGCCAACCAAGTCGCCTTTGGGTTTAGCCAATAAGAGTGACGGACTGGTCCTTAAGCCTTCGGGACGGTCTGGTCCTGATGTTGAGAAGGATGGTTTGGAGAAATTCATCAGCCGCAAGCCGCCTTTCACAGCAAACACTTTCAGCACCCATACTCCAGCAACAATCCCTTAGGAGTCTGAGATGGCATATCTCACAGAACTCTATGGAATCAACATCATTTGCATCCAAGAACATCGCTGTTTTCATCGTGAAGACCTCTTACAACTAAAGTTCAATGGTTTTACATTGATAATATCATCAGCATGGAAAAATTCCAAAAATGGCACAGCTGGAGGTGCTGGTGTCCTACTGCCACTAAGGGCCCTTAAGTCATGCCACAGCATTGTCAAGTGCAGTGAACGTGTCCTCAAGATAACACTCGTAGGCAATCCTGAACCATCAGCTCTATGCTGCTCCAGTCCAACCAATACTTCTAAAGAGGAAGAAGCTGCTTGTTTCTATAAGCAAACAATTTCGCTGTAGATGTAGACATGGGGATCTGAGTTTCTCCTGCTGACTCTATGAGCATATGACATGCAATACATTCGCATTTACATCAGTGGATTGTATCCTGATGTATTTAAAATAGTGAAACATTTCAGAGAGACGATGGCGCTGTCAAATACAATGCTGTGCTCTAAATGTCTGCTTCCTGTTCCCCTCTGTGGTCAGGTAGACGTGCATGAAAACATGTCGACAGTTTTGCTGAACACCAAACAAGATTCATTCCGCCATCATCTGACAAAGTCATGGGAATTTCAGAACATATTCTGACTGAATGTGTATTTAATGACTGTATCATTACAGTTACAAGCCCCACAGTGCACCAGGAGACAAATGCTGTCAGGAAATACACATCCACTTAATGCTATCTGAATAATTCATACATGACCACACAAGTCCCAGAGCTTAGAAAGTGGTGCGATGAAGGGACCCTGACCAACCTATCCACCCTTCCAACCTGCAAAACAAAGCCAATTTGTTCCACTGATGTGGGCTCATGGTCATTGCTGGCAAATGATGTAGCTGCTGTCCACTGCATGCATTTATGACTGTCTGAGTGAAAGAATTCCTCCTACTGTCAATGTGACATTGACCTTGAACCACCGTTGCCTTGTTTTTATGATGACAAATTCACTCTTTTTAAAATATCTTCTCCCGACAACTTCATCCCTTTTAAAAATGTGAAAAGTTTTCTCTGTTCATACGTATTATGCTTGATAACTGTCAAAGAATTAACTCAGGCAGGGCATTTGTTCTGGTTTAGAGGAGCAAAGAGTCAACACATACACACTAGACAGGAGATACAGTTAACTCTCTTGTGTTGCAAGAAACAGTTGCATATTCAGGGACTCCTTTCTATGCATACGTGACTAGCACATACGCTCCACCACAAGTTCCTCCTCTACTACAGTTGAGACAGGGTATTCTTCCTCTATGTTCTTACTTTGACTGTCTTATCTGGCTGGTACTCCAGTGTCCTTGTGGTAAGGCATGGTGACCCAGTGCATACAGGTACAAGCCATTAACTGTCATCCCCCCTTCAGGGGAGGCCTCTTGCTGCTTTCAGCATTGTACGCTATATCATACAACAGGGTGTGCAGTAAATTTCAATCAGCAACAACAACAGAGCTCATCGATTTATAGACGTTACAGCTTTCTACTGCTAGGATGCCATAAAAAAATCATTCTGCAGATCCTCATTGTTTCAATACAAGTTTACTTCCACAATAACTGTGTTACTGCCCTTCTCTGTACATTTTAAGGGCTTCTATGTCAGATATGTGCCCAAAATCTGGATTTTATATTCAAGTCTTCTTGAATCGCATTAAAACCTTCCAGTCTGTTAGTTTCACATCCCAGTCATTGGCTAAAGGATAGAGAAAAAATTCTAAACATACCTGGTTGAAACAGCACCTCTCTCCCTGGTCCCAGTCTTCCCAGCATGCAGCAGCTCTCTGTAAAACACTGCAGTCTGTAACACTCACAGACAATCTCACAAAATGGAGTCTCTTCAGTTAGAGTCTGTGTTCTTAATGCAAATGGAGAAAGTGAAATTGAAAGTGTTTGTGTCCCACGTGTCACTGAGTGTGCCTTTTTTCGTTGTAGTGTTCCACTTTATGCATGTTCATCAGACTTCACTCACTTGTTGCTTCATTTAAATATGTATTAAATAAATATTTAAATATTAGGCATCTAAAAACCTTTGTGCAGGACTGTCGGTCAAAAACTGAAGTTGCAGCCAACTCCCTGTTGTGTGCCCATGCACTTTGGTACCCCATAGACCCGGATTTGAGGCTGGATGGGGTGACTGCTCTCACCCTTTGCTATAGTATTAAGAGTAGGTAGGACCAAATTTACATCATTCCCAGAATTTTTGAGCACTTAAGAGTCATTTCCAACTTCCTACTACCTACTTTGAGAAGTTAGACACATACAGGCTCAGGGAATTATTCATTTTATTGATCTATACAGGAATAGACCTGCATTTCCCAACAAGGCGTGTATTCATCTAGCATCTGAGAATTACTCTGAGAGTCTGGCTAATAGCACTTTCAGGAGTAGAAAATGTCCTACCTCAGAATATGCAATGAAACCTCTTATTCCTACTTCCAGCTGGGAGTAAGACCATTTCCTATGAGTAAATTTCAGCTGATTTTTACGACCTGTGAAGTGTTGCTGAATGGTAGTGATGAAATCTTTCACCAATCATTGCATGTGTTGAAAACATGCTAAATAAACGCAGTTGTTGAAGGATGAAGGCTGGACAGAAGGCTGATGCTTCATTGAACCTGACACATTTTATGCATGTTTTCCAACAGTCATGTCAGGTCCTCCCTGTTTCAAGGCCTCTCCCTCAGCCTCGACTCTACAAGCTTTTTCACCAATGGCACTGTCAAAAGCCTTGCTGTAAATACCTGATAGCAAACTGTCCTTCTCTTCTCAGGTTGCAGCGGTGTGTCAGACACGCAAACTCTTTTTGTACAACATCTTAAGGATCTGCCCCTACCTCACTGTGAATTCTATGCAGCTCCTAGTTCAGACCCTGGTCCTCTCATGCCTGGATTACTGTAACTCTCTCTCTGCTTGTCTTCCTGCCTGTGCCATCAAATCCCTCCAACTAATCCAGAATGCAGCTGCAAGACTTGTCTACAAAGACCCCAAATAACAAACAAACATACATACATACAAACAAACATAGTCAAGTTTCACCCCTCCTCACTTCACTTCCTGTTATTGATTACAACAAGTTCAAAACTTTGGCTGGCATAAAGGACAGTGAATGGGACAGCCCCCTCACACCTACAATCGCTCTTCAAACCATATGCTCCACCAAGAACACTACGCTCTGCAACCATGGGGCAACTGACTGTCCCATCCTGATGCGGTCGCTCCTCTCAGACACGACCCCTGTCTGTACCGGTCCCTCATTGGTGGAATGAACTCCCCACGGGAGTCAGAACAGGGGAAACCCTGGCCATTTTCCAACACACTGAGGACCCACCTCTTCAGACTGCATCTCGATTCCACCTCAATCTCAACCCCCCCAACATCTGCTACTTGTAGTACTTGCTGTTTATTTTACATGTAGTGTTGTAATATGTTTTGGATTCTGTGATCTAGTGACTGAAGTATGGTAGTATGCTTGTCTAATCATGTGTTAGGGTTTGAATAGTGTTATGCTTACACTCACTTGTTTGGGAGTGTTGTTAGCCTGGCTTGACACTGTTGCTCATTCAACCTGAATGGATACAGTTCTGTTCTTTTGTGCTGTAAGTCGCTCTGGATAAGAGCTTCTGCTAAATGAATGTAATGTAATGTAATGTAATGAATGTTCCATATTTCATCTCTCAAATCTGGGGTTCCCAACATAGTATTGCAGTCTGCAATTTGCAGATATTTTACAGTCCTGACCCTTGTCAGACTGGAGCTGTCCGTGAGATTTAACATAAAAACACTCTTTTCCTTCTGTCGCAATGCTCAGAGATATAAATGCTTTACAGTGAACACACCAAATAGGCACACCATCATCCACACACCATCTCCTTCTGTGACCTTCTTATACTGTGGTACCTCGAACACTACTTTAAATGTGGTCCAGCAAAGGCTGATTTGTTATCAGTACTTTTTCTGTACACCCCTGCGTCATGTTTACCGTTTTTTTTTTTTTTGGCTTGTGTCAACTATAATAACGAAGTCTTTTTCATGTTGCACACACTCCAGTGTTGTAACTCCCATGAAGTAATCCTGCCTCACATTGTTACTGGCGACAAGGGTCACTTCATTTGCCAGATGTCTGCTTAAATAGAATATGGATTCTATTTAAATCTCCAATCACTCTAGTAGCTCCCATACTGTTAGCTTCGCCAAGTTTACTATCAGAAAATGTAAACGATTTTACTTCATTTTTGTTAATGATTTATAAATACTACCTTCTGTAGTTCTTTAAATACTTATATAGCAAAAGGACTTGCTACGCGAGGCGAAACGGGCTCAGATTTGTATGTTATATGAAGCAGGTCGGAGTAATTTGTTTCCACATATACGGTTACCGCAATACCAGAGCACTCGCGATCGGATGTACCTCTTTCTTCTTTTTATTACGGATTCGAGGGGCAGAACATTTCCACACATACCTGGCTGAAACAGCACCTCTCTCACTGGTCCCAGTCGTCCCAGTATGAAGAAGCTCTCCGTAAAAAACACTGCCGTCTGTAACACTCACGACCAATCCCACAAAATGGAGTTTACGTACAGAATGTGAATGCAGAGACTGAAAGTGAAAGTGTTTGTGAGTCCCACAAATCTTGTCTATTCTCACAAGAATAAGGAGAACCAGATTATTAATCAATGGAAAGCTATGTTCAGTTACTTAGTTACTTGATTTTTTTCCAGACTTTACTCGTATGTGCACTACCTTTTGTAAAGCAATTTACGATTTCTTATTAAAATGTCAACATACCGTCAAACATTTTCAACATACCATCAAACAATTTAGGTATTAGGTGCTGAAAGACACCAGCAGAAATAAGCACTCATTAATAAGAGCAAAATAAATGCTAACAAAAGCATTTAAGCCAAAAATACACTAAGTGTTGGAGGAGCAGCCCGGCCAAATACTCAAAGGTGTGTGTAATCAGTTCAAGAATGTTTTCGTGAATATACTGGTCCTAAAGCAGACCCCGGTGGTGTGGTTCAGACCCACGGCTAAACGGTAGCTGGTAGCTAATCTTGGAGGGATTATATTTTGAAACGCCTTAATCAGATGTTTCGCGTTTAGCCGCTTCGTAAATGCTTTACTGCATGCCCCAGAAATAAAATCTTATTGCAGTACGCCGGATTAAATGAGCATTAGGCTAGATCTGCTATTGAGCATATGCTCCGTGCAGGGCTAAACCGAGACCATGGCAAATTACCGTGTCTGCTGCTGCCCCTCTGTGTCACGGGTTTGCACCGTGACCCGGGAGGGTAGAGGGGCAGCGATGACATGCTAAACTGATATTATGTTAATAAAATACCCCTGTAATCACTCTTTGATAATTACCACCGTCAAACGTACAGCAGATTCACTTGTGAATGAGTCTGATTGTCTCACAGAATCACAGGTACGCTTTGTACCTCAGAGTACAAAAACACCAGTGATAGTAGTTGACTGAGCTGGGTCCACGAACTCCGCATTTTCCTGCGTACCATCTGGCGGGGTAAATTATTCACCCTTTGAGTGAACCGAATTAAACGCGAAAAGGTGTATTTAAGATCCGTCACCTCTGTCCGCGGTAATGAAAAGCTAATTCGCATTCTTATTTAGACGGACCACTCCTTAGTTTTGTAAGGGAAGTGTTGGACGAGTTATAGATGAAGGCATGCAAATGAGTAATACACGAAACCTAAAGGTATCAATATTTCAGTCGCGCAATTAGTCGGACTCCTGTAACTGGACAAGAAACTGGCAAATAATCGCCACAACAACGTCGGTGTTTCTCAAAAGAGCTGAGAAGCCCAGGCTAGGAAGTCCGCAGATCCTAACGCCTCGTCCGAACCACAGGTTTCAAAGTGCAATCAGAGAGCTGACTTCCTGGATCGTATTATCTTTCGCAGAAGCGCAGCATTATCGAACATTAAGATAGCCTGCTTAATCGTAGAGTGCGACCAGCCTCTGCGATTTACATCCAGAGAACGGGTAAATAAGACACGCTTACGACACGCTATCGTTAATTAGCCAAATATTCTTAAAAACAAAAAAACATTCTCTTCTTTTAGGTGTGGCAGAAATCCTGTTTGCCATAAAAAGAAACAGGATCTTACTGTATGCGCTGGCTGCACCTGTTCGCGGCAGCAGTAACTAAAATAACTAAATTATTAACACTTAAACATACGACATTCTCAAAGTGGGCGACAAACAGAAGAAAGCCTGAACATTATTTGGATTTAGATGTCGTGAATGGCACAGCTCATCTTGTTTAATTCAGAGCGCGGTTACAGAAACGTATTTCTGATTGTAATCAGTATTTCATTTGTGAATCACTGCAATAATTGTGCTGTTATGCCGCTTCCCAGGATAACCGGGGACATTGGCAATTCTTGTTGTTGGGACAGGTGTTGAAGACCGCAGAATGGAAACCGCAGGTATGTAGAAACACTGAACAAGAAAAGTAGGCTATATGAAGTAACCAGCGGTAGGTTTAAGAAGACACCTCCTACTCTGTCTACTCTGCTGTGTAATGTGTCACTGCACAAGACGCCTTCATCCCTCTCGCACACAGTGCGCATTTTACCTTAACTCAATTTCAGCGATTGTCACCCTATCTGGGAGCCCGGACTTTAGCGGACACAAATCAGGGATTGGTAGATGAGACCAACACAGATAAGCAACGGCTAACAAATCGCAAATCAATGAATGCTACCATCAGATGTATTTATACTATAAAATACTACTAAAACACGACAACAACAACACCACAAGCTGTGTAGCACAGTGGTAAGGAGCGTGGAACTCATAACCAAAAGGTTGCTGGTTAGATTCCCTGCTGGGGCACTGCTATGCTACCCTTGGGCAAGTTACTTAAGTAAATATCCAGCTGTATGAATGGATAACATGTAAAACTATAACCTGTGTAAGTCACTCTGGACAAGAGTGTCTGGTAAATCAGCGTTTCCCAAACCTCTCGTTATGAACTCCTGAAGCTGCTTGATAACAAACTGATCATTTGAATCAGCTGTGTTGGAGCAAGGAGAGATCTAAAACATGCAGGACAAGGGGTCCTCCAGGAGAGGTTTGGGAAACGCCGTGCTAAATGACAACAATGTACTACCACTATAATAAAAGTAGTAATATGATTAAATAGTGATACATTAATGCGGTATGTGGAGAATGTTGTTAACTCAGTCAGAGGAGTATGCACAATATCAGTGCACAAGTAATAATGAAGCCTATGCAATCCACATTACATTACAACACGGTAAGGATTACAGTATTTCATTGCACAGCATATCATCCACAGACCAAGGGCTCTGCGGGGCTTGTCTTCCCCTCCTGAAATATGTAATTAAAGCTTGAATAGATCACATATGATGCAAATGAGATCAGTTCCCTATTCATACATCAGTAACGGTCATACAAATCACAGCCAATTAAATAACCACAGTGCTTACAATTAAATTGCGTTATTGCAGGATGTCATATAGGAAGAGACCTTAGCTGGTACGGAAGTGATACACTTCTTAGGGTTTTTTTCTTACTGTGTGGACACACGATGAGTATACACATAATGATATAATGATATAATATTCACATAATGATATAAAATCTATTCATTCATGAAACATAATGAACATACTGTTTATTCGTCAGTGGTAGAATAAGGCAATGCAGCGATAAATGCATTTTTAGAGACCCTGCAGCTCTTTGACCATGAATAGTGCACATAAGCTTGCAGAGCATATTCTTGTTGAAGAGGAAGAAAAAATCTGCTGGAATAACTTTGCACGACTGTTATAATGTGCATGTATTTCAAATGCACACCAGATCCGATATCTTATACAGTTGTCGTTCTTACAGTAGCGATTCTATCAGATCTAATTTGACTATAACTGGATCATAAGTTTACTGTGTTTACTGTTGAATGCAATCAAACCCAGACTGTGATTTTCCGAAGTTCTGGGCGACTCGCATGATCGCGATCACGCGAGTTTTGATCTTAATGTCGCGTTTTGTGCAATGCGCGATGCTGTGCCCAGATCCTCCGAAGGGCCGGGAATGCCCGCAGAAGAGGTCCCCCTTCGACATGATAATGAACCAGATACGTAGGAAGACGTCCTTCGCGGAGCGGCGCGCCAGGCCTTCCGTGGGCCGCCTCTTTCGCCCCTCCGAAAACGCCGACGGGAAGGAAGGAGGCGCCCCTGAAACCGGAGGGCCAGGCGGCCAGGGTGGCGACAAGAGCACAGGTACGGTGCCCGGTGACGCAGCCTCGGTCATCGCCAGGGGTGTGGCGTTCTTGTTGACCAACAGGAGCCTGACTGACTTAAATACAAAAGCTACAAAATACAGTCCTTTGTGAAACAAGAGGGAACAACACGTATGCAACGTATAAGAACATGAGTATCTCTTCTCTGATAGTTTACATTTTTATTTTTATGATGGTCTGTCACAGTCTGTCGATGATGTGTTATATCTCTTGGAGTCAGTGAATACTGTGTTTATTTTAGACTTAGTGAGATGTAGAGTATCCCTCAGTATCAGTGAGATACTGTGTGTCTCTCAAGTATCAATGACATGTAGTGTTTATCTTAGAATCATTGAGGTGCTGTATGTCTCTTAGACCAGCGTTTCCCAACCCTGCTCCTGAAGGCACACCGTCCTGCATATCTTCTATCTATCCCTGCTCTACCTACCTGACTGAACTCATCAGTGGCACTTTTGATTAGCTGAGCACACCTGATTTAGTCAAGCGGGAAGGATACATAGAAGATATGCAGGACAGTGTGCCTCCAGGAGCAGGGTTGGGAAACACGGTCTTAGACTAAGTGAGATGTTTTCAGGGACAGTGAGATGTAATGTATTTCTTACAGGTAGTAAGCTATATTGTATCTCTCAGAGTCAATGATATGTCATGTGTCTCTTGGAATCAATGAGATATTGGATATCTCAGTGTCAGTAAGACATTGTATATTTGAGACAGTGAGATGTAATGTATTTATTACAGTCCATGAGATGTCCTCTAGGGGCTGATGTGTTTTCAGGCGGCAGTGATCCCGCAGACACCGAGGCGAGTTCGGAAGCGGGGTGGGGCCGCGTGAAGCAGTTCGTTCAGAAGCTGGGGAAGAAGGCAGACAGCCATGCTCTGAGTCTTGGCCACTGTGACCTGACGGCCACCGATGTTCTGGAGCTGGGTGAGTGACGTCATCGGTGACGGTGACCTCGCATAGAACCGAGAGCTGTCTTAGTTTCTCTCCCACCATACTGCAGCACACACCGTAATAGCAGCTCTCTCTCTCTCTCTCTCTCTCTCTCTCTCTCCTAATATCATACAAAGGGGGCTGAGAGATTGGTTGTCCACCAGCCAGACGCTTACAGTCACATTTTGAAAAGCGTTACTCTCTTTCCCTTGTTTACTTTTTCCTCTTCCCCTCACTTTCTCCTCCTTCCTTTCTGCTTTTTCTCTCTCATTTCCTCCTTCTCCATCTCACTCTCTCCTCTATCTCTCACTCGCCATCTCCCTTTCTCCACTTTAGCAACCCTGCTGCCTTTCCTCAGCCTGCTGGAGGAGATCGACCTGTCGTGGAACGACCTGATTGGTGGGTCGCTGAGGGCCTTGACCTTTCACCTCCAGCACGTGAGCAAACTGAGGATCCTGAGGTTGTGCAGCTGCAGGCTGACGGCGGAGGACCTCACCGCGCTGGGTAGGAGGGGATCTCGTTCCCCGTCCCCTTTCAAACCTCTCTCTGTGAAACACCTGAAAAGCAGGCAGCTCTGACTACCAAAACTCACTTACCCAGAATGCCATGCTGCAACCCACAGTTATTCTCTCATCTGTACAGCAGCTGTTTTTCTACATAAACTCCTCTGTCTGTTTCTGCTTATTAAAGTTGCTTACATACCGACCCAAAGTCCCCCAAACAACCCACTACAAACACCAGCACCAGGGTTGTTACCCCAAATGTCTAGCCATTTGTCCAGATTTGCCACGTTCAGTTGCTGTCAGTTGCCAGCGTTGTTCTAAATGGGGGTGGTGTGTGTTGCAGTCCAAGAAACCGTGGCACAGCTTGGCATTGCTTTCTTACCAGCTCCAAAGCAGAGAAATGCCACATACTCAAAAACTAGTTAGGTTAGTAGTGCAGGATTTTCAGGTGCACATATCTCAGTTTCTGAATTGTATTCACTCTTCCTTGTTGATTTTCTGCATGGAGATATTTTCTGAAAATGGCAGGCTTTTGGACCCCGGAGAGGGAAGACATGTTATGAGGCCAAAGAGGTCAGCAGTTTGCAGTGTTTGCAGTGAATATATTTGATATATGCTTGAATATATTTAATATATTTAAATATATTTGAATGAAAACACAAAAGGAAGTTCTCAAGTCCGCTGTAACACTCACAAATACAGAAACGTTAAAATAAACTCCAAAGAGCACATCGGGCCTCCCGCCATTGTGTTCTCTGAAGTGTTCCCTGTAACTGAGGTATCCTAGCAACCAGGTTACTCAAAAACAGAATGCCTTCGGAAGGCTTCTTCTGTGGTATTCAGGCTCCTGGCAGATGAAAAAGCGCTCCACCGCCCCCTGCTGCACTGGAGTGTTGCCTTTGTCAGGGAATTTTGCTGGCGTGTTGCACCTTGAAGAAAACGTCGACATATATGTCGTTATATATATAACAAAATATAATAAACAAGTAACGGTTCAGACGTATACAGCGCTGTTAAAGCACATCGGGCCGATTTCGAGACTTGATATTTATTTCCACTATGAGAGTTGATAACTCATTTTTTTAGAATTTGTGTTTATGTATTTTTGCCCTCAAGCAAGCCTTTTTCGTATGTTCCAAAACCAGGTACCCCGATAGCTAAATGTGAGGGCTCACTGAGGTCAGGTACACTTGTAACACCTACATTATTGTCCCAGGGGAGGGCCTGGGTTATATCCCTCTGCTGGAGGTGGTGGACCTGTCCTGGAACGCCGGCCTCGGGGGGAACCTGCAGTGCCTCGCGCGTAGCTTCCAGCCAGGCAACAGGGTGAAGGAGCTCCACCTAGTGGAGTGCCAGCTTACTGCAGCGGACGCCCAGGCCCTGGGTAAGGCCACGCCCCCGCTCGCCTGGGTGCGGCACAACATTGTGGCTCAAGTTAGCGATGGGAAAGTGAAGCTCAAAGAACCCAGCCAATCAACTGCCTTTGCTGCCCGTAGCGAGGGTTGTTAATGTGGCATAGCGGTAAGTGATAGGACCCCAAAATGTGCTACTTCTGCTCTCAGGGGCACTGCTGCCATATCCTCAGATGAGGTACTCAACCAGAGTTGCTCCAGAAAATGTGCAGCATATAAAAGTGGGGTCTTTAAGATGTGTAGGATATTTACTGAGGCAGTTCTGGGTTAGGTACCTTGCTCAAGGGTACAGCAGCAGTGCCCCAATGGGGAACTGAACCAGCAACCTCTCAGATACAAACCCTGCACCTTGCCACTACGCTACACTCCCGCCCCATAATTGTAATTATGACTGGCTCAGAGCAATCGGTCCCCGGCGCCGTGATGTCTGTGTGACCCCCTCTTTTGCTCTCTCTGTCCCAGGGGGGGCGCTGTGTGTGCTGCCAGGCCTGGAGCTGCTGGACGTCTCCGCTAACGGCCCGCTGGTGGGGGGGCTGGGAGAGCTCGCCCCCCAGCTGAGGAACCTCCCGCAGCTGAGGGTGCTTCGGCTGCAGGCGTGTGGACTGCAGCAGGACGCCCTCAACGCACTGGGTACGTGAACTGCGTAGCGCCAGAGCGTCGGACATATTCAGGATAGACACAGGTTTCTTACAGAGCCGGGTATCGTGTTGAACGGTGTTATGTCAAGTCAAGAGAGCTTTATTGTCATAACATCCATATACCAGTATACAGCAGCGTTGAAATAGCATTTCTCTGGGACTCGATGGTGCTACATTTAGACAGTGCAAGACAAAGAGTCAGTAAAATCAGTAAATAACAGACAATAAATAGATAAAGTATGCAAGTGACAGGCAGAAGTGTGCAAGTAACAGCTGGAATTGTAAACAATTTCACATTTTGTAAAGTGGCCGTGTGCATTTGAAACTTGATTATGATCACACTCACTGGTTTCGGGGGCGGTGTTAGCCTGGTCTGACACTGTTGCTCGTTCAAGTTGAATGGATACACTTTTGTTCTCTTGCGCTGGTAGTCGCTCTGGATAAGAGCATTTGCTAAATGAATGTAATGTAATGTAATTAGTTCATACATCACATTTCCATCATTCAAAAGGAAAAAAAGACTGATGCTTATTGTGGTAATGAGAGGGAGGGTTCATCTGCCCCATAATACATGCAGTCGCCATGTGCTGTCAGTCACTGACCTGAATGAATAAAAAGGCTACTCTCTCTAAACACAGTGATTGTTTAAAATGAGCAAGTTGCTGATAATGTAGCTCCACACCATTTTGGGGTTTACTGAAGCCTCACCCTCTCATCACCAGCTTACGGTACTGTTTGGTGGTCTGTCTGTTACCCTAGGAAAGGCGTTCGAGTTCCTCCCGGCCCTTCAGGAGCTGGATCTGTCCTGCAATAAGGCGGCCGGTGGGGGGTTCGTGCAGGCGGGCCCTCACTTGGCCCAGCTCACACACCTGCGCAGCCTGGACCTTCACCTGTGCGGTCTGACAGAGGACGACGTGCGGGCGCTGGGTGAGTCCAGAGTGGGAGAAACGGGGTGAACGTTCATGTCCACTCCCCCAGAAGCTTCAGGCTCAGTAACTGCAGGAAGAGAATGTGTGTACATTACATTACATTATACTATTGTCATTTAGCAGACACTCTTACCCAGAGCGACTTACATAGGGTACAATTTCATCCATTTATATAGTTGGATATACACTACGCCAGCTGTGGATTGTGTACCTCGCTCAAGGGTACAACAGCAGCACCCCAGCAAGGAGTCTAATCAGCAACCTTTCAGTTACAAGCGCTACTCCCTACCATAACACCACACTCCTGCCCTGTGTGTACATTTCAGAGATTAAAGTTTCCTGTTAGTGGACAGAATGTCTTTGATGGAACCCTCGCTATTGTGTGTGTGTGTGTGTGTCTTTTTCCACAGTCCAGGTCATTCCATCCCTCAGTGACCTCACAATGCTGGATTTGTCGTCCAATAAGAAGATCGGGGGCGTGGTTCATTTGCTGTTCCCCAGCCTCCCACTGTCAAAGCTGAAGAGGCTTCCCTTGAATAACTGCTGTCTGACAGACGAATCCTACCGCTCTTTAGGTACTGTGCCACAAGTGGTTGAATCAGGTTAAACCACTACACCCGGCTACAGTCACATCGAAGACTCGAACCAATGACCTACAAACCTACTCAGCAAAATCTGTTTTTAAAGATTTGCCACAAATCATAACCAGACGTTTGGAAAAAATCAGAAATTCTTTTTTGCGACATGCTGCACCAGTGGTCTGCCTGCGCTAGTCTAA